>NC_073381.1:17924112-18031612 GCF_028641065.1 Leucoraja erinaceus
GGGAAGAACAGCACTCCGTCCAGTGAGGGTCAGGGGACCAATGTCCCATTTGGGAAGGGTCAAGGTAGATATTCCCATTGGGAAAACCAACATTCCCTCTGGGGTGACAACCACTCTCCCCGGGAAAGATCAAGTGGGCGATATAGCTTCTGGGAAGACCAAATGTTCCCTCTAGGAAGGGACAAGGCAACAACATTCCCAGTGGGCCCAACACTCCCTTTGGGAAGGGCTAAGGGAACAACATTCCCTATGGGAAGGGTTTCGGCCCGAAACGTTGCCTATTTCCTTGGCTCCATAGATGCTGCCTCACCCGCTGAGTTTCTCCAGCATTTTTGTCTACCTTCGATTTTCCAGCATCTGCAGTTCCTTCTTAAACATTCCCTATGGGATGGGTGAGGGAACATTGTCTCCTCCCACCGCCTCGCCTCTAGAACACGCCGAGCCAGTTGCATCCGCGTTCTTCAGTACCCGCTCCCGGCCTCTTGCTCTGATTGCCCTGCTCGTCCAGTTAGTGTAGCATTGAAATCCCGACGTCACCCTTTCACCGATGAATCAATCCACCGTTTGAAAGGTCATGTTAACGCGGATTTGATTTGGGCAGGGTTCCGGTTACACCCAGGCGAGGTTGAACGACCAGAGCGCCCCACTTAAAGTCCCAAACAGATCCGTCATCTGGGCACCGCTCCCCGAGAACATAAAGCTCTCGGGGAGCTCTCGGGGATTGTCACAAGCTGCTGGAGTAATTCAGCGGGTCAGGCAGCATCTCTGGAGTCTGAAGGGTCTCGACCCGAAACGTCACCCGTTCCTTCTCTCCAGAGATGCAGCCTTTCCCACTGAGTTACTCCAGCATTTTGTGTCTACCTTCAATGTAAACCAGCATCTGCAGTTCCTTCCTATCCACCTCTGTCTGGATTAACACGGATAGGTGACGTTTCGGGTGGAGACCCTTCTTCAGACCGACCCGTGATAATCCGGAAGCTGAGTTACTCCAGCACTTCGTGTCTTTTTGGTAAACCAGCATCTGCGATTCCCAGTTTCTACAAGGAAATGATCGTCACGAAAATTAGAATTCGTAAACGGGTTGGTGCCGACTCGGTGGGCCGAATGGCCTCGGTGACTTACAAGGCCAAACGCGATCTTGAGAAAAGCTCTCGACAAAATAGTAAATGATTCAGTGGTTATTTGGAGGGGAGGGGGTGGGGGGGGGGAAGCAAGATGCTGGAAAAAACTCAACGGGTCGGGCAGCATCTGGGGAGGGAATGTACAAATGACACTTTGGGTCGAGGCGCTTCTTCAGTCTCATTTGGCTGTTTGAAAAGTTGGCTGCAGGAATGGAAAGGGATAAGTCCTGGTTGTGAATGAATGGAGTGGTGTTCGCAGGGCTCAGTGCTGGGACCACTGTATTTATTTTTGTTATATTTAATGACCTTGATACAGAAAATGAAGAGCAAAACGTTAAGATCTGTGGATGAGATGAGACATGGAGCCACGAGACATACGAGATCCCTGGGATGGCGGGACTGTCATATGAGGAAAGATTGAAAGGACTAGGCTTGTATTCACTGGAGTTTAGAAGGATGAGGGGGATCTTATAGAAACATATAAAATTATAAAAGGACTGGACAAGCTAGATGCAGGAAAAATGTTCCCAATGTTGGGCGAGTCCAGAACCAGGGGCCACAGTCTTAGAACAAAAGGGAATGTCATTTAAGACAGAGGTGAGAAAAAACGTTTTCAGTTGTGAATTTGTGGAATTCCCTGCCACAGAAGGCAGTGGAGGCCAAGTCACTGGATGGATTTAAGAGAGAGTTAGATAGAGCTCTAGGGGCTAGTGGAATCAAGGGATATGGGGAGAAGGCAGGCACGGGTTATTGATAGGGGACGATCAGCCATGATCACAATGAATGATGGTGCTGGCTCGAAGGGCCGAATGGCCTCCTCCTGCACCTATTTTCTAAGTTTCTGTTTGATATGATCGGCATAGATTTCCCAATCTACTAATCTACCCTGTACTTGCTCTTAATATTCTTTGAACTGCACGCTCTCCACAGCTGTAACACTGTATTCTACACTATTTTTATTTTATCTTTTGCTCTTCCCGATGTTTTTCTGTCTGGGTATGATGTGCCCGGACAGCAGTTTCTCACTATATCTCGGCACAACAGAGGGCGGTGGAGGCCAAGTCAGTGGATATTTTTAAGGCAGAGATAGATAGATAGACACATTCTCGATTGGAACGGGTGTCAAGGGTTATGGGGAGAAGGTAGGAGAATGGGATTAGGTGGCAGAGATAAGTCATGATTGAATGGCGGAGTAGACTCAATGGGCCAAATGACCTAATTCTACTGTAGTTGTGAACTTGAATACCATTGCCAGTGGATTCAACCAACAGCAGCACTGATCACTATAGCGAAGGAATGTTGAGTCATCATGACATGCCAGTTATGCTGTTGTTCAGATTGGTTTAGAGATACAAGAGTGGAAACAAACCCTTCGGCCCACTGAGTCGACACCGACCAGTGTTGATCACCTATACATAGAAAATAGGTGCAGGAGTAGGCCATTTGGCCCTTCGAGCCTGCACCGCCATTCAATATGATCATGGCTGATCATCCAACTCAGTATCCCATCCCTGCCTTCTCTCCATACCCCCTGATCCCTTTAACCACAAGGGCCACATCTAACTCCCTCTTAAATATAGCCAATGAACTGGCCTCAACTACCTTCTGTGGCAGAGAATTCCAGAGATTCACCACTCTCTGTGGGAAAAATGCTAAAGGGATCAGGGGGTATGGAGAGAAGGCAGGTACGGGATACTGAGTTGGATGATCAGCCATGATCATATTGAATGGCGGTGCAGGCTCGAAGGGCCGAATGGCCTCCTCCTGCACCTATTTTCTATGTTTCTATGAAAGATGCCTGGACTCGGCGAGTTGCAGGCAACTCCATGTAAACCTGTCCGGGATCCAGATTGGGAAGGGAAGGTGCTGGGTTGGGAGAGAGGAGGGATCAATTGGCAAAGGATCTGGAGAAAACCAAATTGAGCAGGGATGTTGATTGGGAGAGATTGGAGGCTGTGTGAGATGGGAATTGGGAGAAGAGGGAGGTTTCAGGAGAGGGAGTATGTGAGGAGGAGATATTTGGGAGAAAAGTGTTTAGTTTAGAGAAAACAGGCCCTTCGGCTCACCAAGTCCGTGCCGACCATAGATCACCCGCACACTAGTTCTATGTTATCCCACGTTCATGTCCCACATACCAGGGGCAATTTACCGAAGCCAATTAACTTACAAACCTGCATGTCCTGGGAGGAAACTAGAGCACCTGGAGAAAACCTAAGCGCTGACAGGGAGCGTGTACAAACTCCACACAGACAGCACCTGTGATCAGGATTGAACCAGGGTCTCTGGTGTTGCGAGGCAGCAGCTCGAGCACTGCGCCACTGTGCCGCACAAGTACTTGTATAACTCGGAGATACGGCAGAGTAGTTGGGGTGGGAAGGTAAGTCGAGGCAGCATTTGGGAGCGGTGAGTTTCGGTATGGAAATAATGTAGTATTGCTACATTGCAAACAAATACGTACACAGTCTATTTGTTTCCGCATGACTTTGGAAGGGATGAGGGCTGGGTGTGAACTGGATTCACGGTCTCTTTTAACAGAATGGCTATTTACATAACATTGCAATTGTTATATTAAAGCTGCCCGGGGCTGGCTGACTCTGGAATGCTCACCTCCATCGCTCGACTCTGTGACTGTACTCGATACGTCTCTCCTTCATGATTTATGGATCCCAGGATGTGTTTAATTCCAAACCGGAGACTTGTCCAGACACAGGATCAGAGGCTTCAGGGCCACAGTGACAGGAGCTGGAAGAGGCCACATTCAACTACATGCAAGCCTACAAGTAACAAACAAGATGCGTAGATCACCTCTGAGAAGTATATAGTTACAATACCTCTTGTTTTAGTGACTGTAAAATGAAAAAAATGAAAAAAGATTTAATTAACTAGATCCCAGAAAACCAATAACTATTGGAGAAAAACCAATCCAGGCATAACAGGAAGGGAGGGAGAGAAGGGATGAGGGAAGTAGAGAAAGAAAGGAGGGAGGGAAGTAGAGAAAGAAGGGAGGGAGGGAAGGAGATAAGGAAAAAGAGAGAGAGGAAGGAGAGAAAGAAAGGAGAGAAGGGAAAAGAGAGAGAGGAAGGAGGGAGGGAAGCAGAGGAGGGAGGAGGGAGGGAGAAGTTTGGCAGCGGGAGCGGATGCCGGGGTCCGGGCAGACGGGTGTGAGCTGAGGCCGAAATTTGTAAACGTTGCTCCAACTCCCGGCCCGGCCCTCCCTGTATTGTTCACGGCGTCTCCCCGGGGAGAGAGTGGGATGAAGCCCGGGTAGAGAGAGGGGGGTATCCCCCTCCCACAGTAGGGAGCTTTTGCATTTTTCAGCTTGAAATTGTACAATCTGGTGCATACTGTAGCAAGTCTTTTAACTTACACTTGAATGCAACATTTATGCTTCAAATTGGATTAGGTATGAATAAGGTTAGGTTAAATTACATTCCACAGTAGAGCCACGCTCTGATCAACAGGTGCAGCACATGAATGACCTTAGTATATTCATGTATGGAAATCAGATTATTATTCATGCTGTTACGCATATATATAGAGAAACAAAAACATAGAAACAAGGCAAGAGGAGTCAGACTTCCATCACTGTTCTGCACAAATAAACCAATCAACCTCACCCTTTGACTATAGAAACAAGATGAAAATAATGCCACATATTCAACCGTATATGGTTCAATGAAGTTAAGATATATATGTAAAACATATATGTATGGAAACAGGCCCTTCGGCCCACCAAGTCCACATCGACCAGCAATCTACCCTACTCCAGTTGTATCCTACATGCCAGGGACAATTTACAGAACCCAATTAACCTACAAACCTGCTCTTCTTTCGGATGTGGGAGAAACCAGAATATCCAGAGAAGGCCCATGTGGTCATAGGGAGAATGTGTAAATACTGTACAGACAGCACCCGTAGTCAGGATCAAATCTGGGTCTGTGGTGCTGTAAGGCAGCAACTCTACCGCTGCGCCACCGTGCCACCCCATTAAATTATTTTATCTGTAATACATTTATTATGGTGTCACGTCAATAAAGATGAACACAAGATTCTGATTTCTGCCCTTAGTTGGACAACACACATCTCCAGTCATTGTGTTCGAGATTCAAGATTCAAGAGAGTTTATTGTCATGTGTCCCAGATAGGACAATGAAATTCTTGCTTTGCTTCAGCACAGCAGAATATAGTAGGCATAAATACAGAACAGATCAGTGTGTCCATATACCATTGGATATATATATATATATATATATATATATATATATATATATATATATATATATACACACACACATAAATAAATAACAGATAAAGTGCATTGGGCTATTAATGTCCAGAGTTTTGTTTGAGTTGAGTTTAATAACCTGATGGCTGTGGGGAAGCAGCTATTCCTGAACCTGGTTGTTGCAGATTCCAGGCTCCTGTACCTTCTACCTGAAGGTAGCGGGGAGATGAGTGTGTGGCCAGGATGGTGTGGGTCCTTGATGATACTACCAGCCTTTTTGAGGCAGCGACTGCCATAGATGCCCTCGATGGTAGGGAGGTCAGAGCCGATGATGGACTGGGCAGTCTTTACTACTTTTTGAAGTATTTTCCTCTCCAGGGCGCTCAAACCAAGCCACGATGCAACCGGTCAGCATGCTCTCTACTGTGCTACTGTTTACATCTATATGGCTGGTTTTCAACCTCTTCAGTCTGAAGGTCTCGACCCGAAACATCACCCATTCTTTCTCTCCAGAGATGCTGCCTGTCCTGCTGAGTTACTCCAGCTTTTTGTGGCTCTCTTCAGTTTAAACCACCATCTGCAGTTCCTTCCTACACGCTTTGTTAAGCAAAACAGGTCATAATATTATTCACCTCAACTAAGTTTTTTCTTCACCTCCGTTGCTGCGGAGAATACAATCCCAGTAATCAAATCTTTCTTCAAAGTGAAAAAAAATTCCAGCCCTGCCAATATGTTCATAAATCGCCCCTGGATCCTCTCCAGAGTAATTGCACCCTTTCTCCAGTGTGTCATAGTACAGCATGGAAACAGGCCCTTCATCCCAACCTGTCCATGCAGATCAACATGCCCCATCTAAACTAGTCCCATTTATCCGCATTTGGCCCATATCCCTTTACAAAGTACCGAAGAGACCTATCTACTGCCTGCCACCGCCCATTGCAACAGGCCTCTCCCCCCCCCCCCCCCCCCCCCACACGCTAGTTCCCCCTTACTTCTCGGGCTCCCCCCCCCCCCACCCCATGTCCCCCCTCATTCTCGGCAGCCCTCCCTCCCACAAGGTTCTCACTGTTCTCAACGGCCCACCTCACCCTCGACATCACAAGCACTGGGAAGAAATGGGGGGGGGGGGGGGGGGGGGGGGGAGGGATGGGGGGGGGGGGGGGGTAGGGGTGTCAGATGACTGGGGGCCCGAGTCAAGTACAGACATTGACATCCATGGTGAACAACCTCAATGGGGCTGTTGATTAAGGGACAGATATCGGAGTATGGGGAAGGCCAGGATGCGGGGAATGGTAAACCACTTCTTCCACTCAGATTCCAGATCAGGTTTTGAGCAGCTTGGAGTGCAGTTGCCGAAGCCGCAGTGTCACCGCAGAGCTCTGCCCACTGGGAGTGAGTTCTTCTGACAGACTGCTCAGGAAGGTGACTTGGTAAATGATACCCCTTCAGATCGAATAACCGCAAACAAGGGCCAACCTTCATTCATCCTATAATAATAATAATGGATGGGATTTATATAGCGCCTTTCTAGATACTCAAGGCGCTTTACATCGCATTATTCATTCACTCCTCAGTCACACTCGGTGGTGGTGAGCTACTTCTGTAGCCACAGCTGCCCTGGGGCAGACTGACGGAAGCGTGGCTGCTAATCTGTGCCTACGGCCCCTCCGACCACCACCAATCACTCACACACATTCACACACACATTCACACTCCATGACGCGTCTGGATGGAACTGCCTTCTGCATGGTTTCTGGATGGAGAGGCCGTGCAGAGGTCAGAGGTGCTGGATGGAGAGGCCGTGCAGAAGTCAGAGGCAAGGATCCACTGACCCACTGCTGCTGACGGAGCTGACAATTGAGAATCTCACCCAGGACAAAGTCCCTAGGGCGGACATGCCTCTAGACCTGCCTCTGATGCAACATTAGACTGACACCCACTCTCGGCTCCTGCAACACTTTAGCCATTTAGAACGGAGACGAGAAAACACTTTTTCACACAGAAAGTTGTGATTCTCAGAGGGCGGTGGAGGCAGGTTCTCTGGACACTTTCAAGAGAGAGCTAGATAGGGCTCTTAAAGATAGCGGAGTTAGGGGATATGGGGTGAAGGCAGGAACGGGGTACTGATTGGGGATGATCAGCCATGATCACATTGAATGGCGGTGCTGGCTTGAAGGGCCGAATGGCCTCCTCCTGCACCTATTGTCTATTGACACATGAAAGAGGTGCCAACCGTTTTAATTCAATCAATATAATTTATTTGTTTATTGGATGTGAGGTTTATTGCACATGGCTAATTCCCCTTGAGAAGCTGGTGATGTACCTCCTTTCTGAACCACAGGAACCTCTCTGGTGGAGGTGCTCCCCCAGTGCTGGTAGGGAGGGTCCAGGATTGAGTCCTGCGAAAATGAAGCAATGGTGAGATATTACCAAGTTCGGCTCCCAACCTGCAGGAGAATCTGCATATTGTGGGCTGTGAGTTCACACATTGCCTCCAACACCTTCAAGGTTGGCGTTTGTACTGTTATAATGAGGCCCAACACAAGCTGGGGGGAAGAACACTTCATTTTCCAACTGGGCAGCCTGCAGCCTGCAAAGCTTGACACCGAGTTCTCCAATTGGGATGACTCCTGGGGCTGTCCCATTGTACGAGCTAATTCAAGAGTTCTCCCGAGTTTCCCCCCGATTCGAACTCGGAGAATTACGGTAATAGCCGCTCGTAGGTACTCGGGGCTCTCGTGGACATTTTTCAACATGTTGAAAAATCTTCGCGAGTCTTCCCGAACTTACCGCGGTTTCCCGAGTACGTGCCGTTAGCGTTACGAGCCGCTGAGAAACGTCCCGAGCTCCAACGTACCCGCAACGTACATTCTACGTGCTTACCACGAGTTTGATTTTTTTTTAAACTCGGGAGAGCTCTTGAATTACCTCGTACAGTGGGACAGCCTCATCACTCTTTCTTTCTGTCAGTAACAGTTTGCAATTTCTCAGTCACTGTCTCGAATCAGGTTTTCTCTGTCCTTTAGTGTAGACTCACGTGCTGGGCATGTCCCACCATCTCACTGCTCACAGCTCATTACATAGGTGGAGACGCACAATGTGCTTGTAACTTAACATTAAAATATCTGGTCTCAGCCTATTGGAGATATTCTCTGTTGAAAAATGACATTTTTTTCCTTTTTCCAGTTCTAATGAAGATTGCCACATCTGGACCATTCGTTGTTCTCTCTCCACAGATGCTGTCTGGACAACTAGGTATTTGCAGCAAATTTATCCATGGGCTAAATGGAGCTGGCAACTCCCTGTGAGACTGGTGGAGGACATGTGGTCTTCCATGAGCCCAGACATAGCGTTTGGCCATTTCCTTGCAGCAATATTTGGGACCTTGCTGTGCAAACATTGCCCGCTCCATCTCACCCTGTTAAAAGGTGATTGCGCCTCAGATTCGGCGGGGTGGCTCTTGAGACAGCTGAGGGTCCTGCAGCAATGCACACTGCAACTGCCCCTGGTGAATCGACCAGGGTGGTGGTACAGTGAGCATTGGTCCTTCAGCCCTCCCTTATGCACACAGAGGAAACTCTAAGAGATAGCAACATGACTCAAGAAACATCCCGGCCCGATACATCATCGTGTGAAGAACGGTCCCGACTCGAAACGTTACCCATCCATTTTCTCCAGAAATGTTGCCTGACCCGCTGAGTTACTCCAGCACTTTGAGTCTAGCAATGTGACCTGCCTGCATTGTTTACTTAATGAGGTTTGCTTAATGAGGCCGCGACTAGTTTCCAGAATGTGGGAACTCCCCCACGACCATGAAGGCGACTCCCCGGCAACCACCCGCGAATATGTGGCGACTGCACAGTCTCCTGCAGTCACCATAGTGGGACAGGGCCATGTCCTCCCGTTAACCTGACCCAGGCAGCCAGCAGTGCTGTGAGGTGCCTCAAGACACAGGCTGGGGAACGGATGAGGTGTCATTGTTTCTGCAACCTCTTCCTTTGTGTCTGACGGAAATAGTCTGCACTGTACACTTCCTCGGTAGCAGCCTGCTGCAGTGTTGTCTTACAATGACCTTTACAAGATGCTGACTCCAGGCGACACAGAAAGCATCGGGCTGCCCCGCGGCTGCAGTGCTCTAGAGGGCGGGAGATAGCAGCAATTAGTGGGGCAGGGTGATGAAGCAGCCCTCTGTAATCACAAACTGCAGTTAACAAAGAGGGAAAAAGCAGGAGGCCACTCAATTCGATGGTGGAGTTGCTGCCTGACAGGGCCAGAGACCCGGGTTCGATCCTGACCACGGGTGCTGTCTGTGTGGAGTTTATACGTTCTCCTTGTGACTGCGTGGGTTTTCTCCAGGTTCCTCGTGTGTAGGATAGAACTGGTGCAGGGGTCATCGATGTGGGCCAAAGGGCCTCTTTCCACACTCTATCTCTAAATTAAACTAAGCTAAATAATCCCTTGTGAGTGTGCAAGAATCCTACTAAAGGAGCAAGTGTTGGAGCAGCCTGATTATAGAATGATAGCTTGGCATAGTGCAGAAAGAGGCCATTCAGCCCACTGTGTTTGTGCCAGCATTTCAATAGACCAATCCCATTCCTTTCTCTCAGGCCCATGACTCCTCTTCTCCTTCCAATGCGCTGCCAAAGGCCCGACCCTGGGACCGCGTGGTCTCAGGGTGACAAGGTGGTGCCGTGGTAGAGTTGCTGCCTTACAGCATCAGCGACCCGTCTTCAATCCTGACTGTGGGTGCTACCTGTACGGAGTTTGTACATTCTCCCCATCGCCACATGGGTTTTCTCTGGGTGCTCTCATTTCTTCCCACATTCCAAAAACGTGCAGGTTTGTAGGTTAATTGATGTTGAAAAAAGAGTAAATTGTCCCTTGTGTATAGGATTGTACTAGTGCATGGGGTGGACTTGATGGGCCGAAGGGCCTGTTTCCACGCTGTATTTCTAATGTCTAAAGTAACGTCTAAAGTCTAAATTGCTGCTTCCCGGAGCTCTCACCTCTCCCAGATTGATGATGGAAGCAGTTTCTCTACTTTCATCAAAGCCACTCCGACTATTGAAATCTCCGATGAAACTGTCCCCGTTCCAATGGATAACTTGGCCTTACCAACCTTTCCAGCGGAGCAAAGCCCTTCACCCCCGGCATCACTCAGGCTGGTGAGTTTAACACTTCACATGCATTCGGGTTTAACTGATGCCGTGGTAATGTACTGGCGAAAGCCAGCCATTTATAACGGTAAGGGGGTCAGGGGTTATGGGGAGAGAGAGGAGACTGGGCTTGAGAGGGAAAGATAGATCAGCCATGATTGAATGGTGGAGTAGACTCTATGGACCAAATGGCCGGAACTTGCTCCTATAGAGTGGTGAATCTGTGGAATTCTCTGCCACAGAGGGTAGTTGAGGCCAGTTCATTTGCTATATTTAAGAGGGGAGTTAGATGTGGCCCTTGTGGGATCAAGGGGTATAGAGAGAAGGCAGGTACAGGATACTGAGTTGGATGATCAGCCATGATCATATTGAATGGTGGTGCAGGCTCAAAGGGCCGAATGGCCTACTCCTGCACCTAATGTCTATGTTTCTATAACTTATGATCTTATGAACAACAGCTTGTGCATCACAACATCCTCATTCCATCCCCAACATTGGTGTCCGTTGGGAGATCGGGTCAATATGGGCGGGGGTGGGGCATCCATTTGAATGTTCCTCTGGCCCATCCTGTGACCTTCTGCTAGAGGTGATATTGGCCACGACCAGAAACAGGCCCAGCTCACACCCCCGTATGAGGCAGTGGTCTGCTCTTCTCAAGGGTCTCAACAACCTCTGACAACCCCCCCATATATGACATTATTCCATTCAACATCTTAAACCCTAATCGGGCTACACACCTGGAGTAATGCGTACAGTTTTGGTCTCCTAATCAGAGGAAAGACATTCTTGCCATAGAGGGAGTGCAGAGAAGGTTCACCAGACTGATTCCTGGGATGTCAGGACTTTCATATGAAGAAAGACTGGATAGATTCGGCTTGTACTCGCTAGAATTTAGAAGGTTGAGGGGGGATCTTATAGAAACTTACAAAATTCTTAAGGGGTTGGACAGGCTAGATGCAGGAAGATTGTTCCCGATGTTGGGGAAGTCCAGAACAAGGGGTCACAGTTTAAGGATAAGGGGGAAATCTTTTAGGACCGAGATGAGAAAAACATTTTTCACACAGAGAGTGGTGAATCTGTGGAATTCTCTGTCACAGAAGGCGGTGCAGGCTCGAAGGGCCAAATGGCCTACTTCTGCACCTAATTTCTATGTTTCTATGTATGGTGTCACAAATGGAACATAGGACAGTGCAGCACAGGAACACATTCTTCAGTCCACTCTGATGCCAGGACCATCATGTAACTACCGGCACATGATCCATATCCCTCCATTCCCAATATATCCATATGCCTATACTCAAGTCTCTTAAATGCCACGATCATATCTGCCTCCACCCTCGACTGTGCACGCACCACACTCTGTGTAAGACACTTGCCCCTCACATCTCCGTTAAACGTTGCCCCTCTTTTACCTCAAAGCTATGTCCTCTAGTATTTGATAATTCCATCCAGGGTGAAATATTCTGACCATGTATCCTATCTGTCCCCCTCATAATTGGCAGGCTTTGAGATTGTGCAGTCAGTGTGCGCTCCAGTGCGCCGATCTCCCCGTCTAACTCAAGCCTCTGTGGGATCTTGCTGTGTACTGATTTGGCCCGTTGCTTTCACTGCATTGCTACGGTGAGAGCGCACTGCTGGCTTGTGGCCGTCGGAGCGAGGCAGCGAAACACGAGAATGACAGCGATAGCAAGGTCGGAGCGCCCCCAAAGTACCACTTCCTGTCATAGTTCAACGCTTGTTCAAAGTCATTCACTGTGCGCCTGTCTGGCTGTGGTATATGCATTAAAGTTAAATGATCCTATTCCCAGGCATCCTATTAATCATTCACACACACAGAGGCACGAACGCCAAGCAGTCAAAATAACTCCGAGACAACATCTCACTTCACTGTGTGGCCTGTGGAGAATTTCCACTGCAGGGTCCCCTTTCCATTAGTAAACGTCAGCTATAGTGGTTACAATGTGCAGCATATTCTCCATTACAGTAAGCTTCGTGTTTAAATAGTCAGTGGCTCCTGGCAGCAGCTCCCACCCCAACTCCCTCATTGATGCAGGAAATTCTCAACGTTATCAGGAAGATGAGTGGTTTGAGGAAAAGACTACAAAAAGTAGTAAACACTGCCCAGTCCATCATCGGCTCTGACCTTCCTTCCATCGAGGGGATCTATCGCAGTCGCTGCCTCAAAAAGGCTGGCAGTATCATCAAAGGCCCACACCATCCTGGCCACACACATCTCCCTGCTACCTTCAGGTAGAAGGTACAGGAGCCTGAAGACTGCAACAACCAGGTTCAGGAATAGCTACTTCCCCACAGCCATCAGGCTATTAAACCTGGCTCGGACAAAACTCTGATTATTAATAGCCCATTTTCTGTTATTTGCACTTTATCAGTTTATTTATTCGTGTGTGTATATATTTATATTATTGAATATGGACACACTTATCTGTTTGGTAGTAAATGCCTACTATGTTCTGTGTGCTGAAGCAAAGCAAGAATTTCATTGTCCTATACAGGGACAGATGACAATAAACTCACTTGAACTTGAACTTGAACTTGTAAAACGTAAATCTACAGCAGCCGTAGAGCCATAGAGGGAGTACAGAGAAGGTTCACCAGACTGATTCCTGGGATGGCAGGACTTTCATGTGAAGAAAGACTGGATAGACTCGGCTTGTACTCGCTAGATTTTAGAAGATTGAGGGGGGATCTTATAGAAACTTACAAAATTCTTAAGGGGTTGGACAGGCTAGATGCAGGAAGATTATTCCCAATGTTGGGGAAGTCCAGAACTAGGGGTCACAGTTTAAGGATAAGGGGGAAATCTTTTAGGACCGAGATGAGAAAATCATTTTTTACACAGAGAGTGGTGAATCTGTGGAATTCTCTGCCACAGAAGGTAGTTGAGGCCAGTTCATCGGCTATATTTAAGAGGGAGTTAGATGTGGCCCTTGTGACTAAAGGGATCAGGGGGTATGGAGAGAAGGCAGGTACAGGATACTGGGTTGAATGAACAGCCATGATCATATTGAATGGCGGTGCAGGCTCGAAGGGCCGAATGGCCTACTCCAGCACCTATTTTCTATGTTTCTATGTTATATATTGAGGAAACACGATGGGAAAAGAGGCCATCAGTGGAGGAACTCATGTGTAGGAAAGAACTGCAGGTGCTGGTTTAAACCGAAGATAAACACAAAAGAGTAATGCCCCTGTCCCACTTAGGAAACCCGAACGGAAACCTCTGGAGACTTTGGGCCCCACCCAAGTTTCCGTGCGGTTTCTGGAGGTTTTTGTCAGTCTCCCTACCTGCTTCCACTACCTGCAACCTGTGGCAACTACCTGCAACCTCTGGGGACCGCACGGAAAACTTGGGTGGGGCGCAAAATCTCCAGAGGTTTCCGTTCAGGTTTCCTAAGTGGGACAGGGGCATAACTCAATGGGACAGGCAGCATCTCTGGAGGGAAGGAATGGATGACGTTTCAGGTCGAGATCCGTCTTCAGACTAGAACTCATGTTAGGAGTGGCAATAAATAGATTTATCATGGTGTTTGGGGTCCACAGCTAAGCTAATATAAACATTGGGGGGGAGGGGATGTTATACTGAGCTGAGGGCAATAAAACTGATCAGGGAGTAGTGACTTTTATCATGGGCATTTGTTAGACAAATGGGGGAATGCTTTTCTAAAGAGCAGGGAAAATAAGGTTCAAGATAACTCTGGGGAAAGACAAAGATGCTCGGCTACAGAGACAGTGTAAAATTGTAGAAATTCTAGAATCCACATGTAACCCTTGTGCTGTGAGAATATAAAAATGCGGTGGGCCTGTGAATCATTGAAACACTTTGCATGCTCTCAGGGTGTTTCCCGAAGAAGCGGCTCGACCCGAAACGTCACCCATTCCTTCTCTCCAGAGATGCTGCCTGTCCCGCTGAGTAAACCCAGCTTATTGTGTCCATCTTCGTGTTTCCCACTGACTTCTGTTAAGGCCTTGAATAAACCTACGTGTTGGAGAAACACGCCACTCTTCTACCAGATGGTTTTGTGAGTCAGGGTACAGGCAAAAAGCAAAATTCCCCCGTACACTCGCGGTGTAGCTCAGTCTTTGGAGCTGACGGCAGCCTGGTGCCTAGGAGGCGTACATCACAGGAGCACGGTCATGACACACTAGGGGCGAGAGACACAAGACAGATACGGTGGCACAGCGGCAGAGTTTCTGCCTTACAGCGCCAGAGACCCGGGTTCGATCCTGACCATGGGTGCTGTCTGTACGGAGTTTGTACTTTCTCCCCGTGTGGGCTTCCTCCGGCATCTTCGATTTCCACCCACACTCCAAAGATATACAGGTTTGTAGGTTAATTGGCCCTTGTGGAGATGATCAGCCATGATCATATTGAATAGCGGTGCTGGCTCGAAGGGTCGAATGGCCTCCTCCTGCACCTATTGTCTATTGTCTGTTGTAGGAGAGTGTTAATGTGCGGGGATCGCTGGTTGGTGCGGAGCTGGTGAGCCGAGGGGTCTGTTTCCCTGCTGTATCCCTAAACTAAACTAAAGAAACAAGTTGAGGTGAACCGCTGCAGTCTCTACTGTAGGTATTCTCACAATGCTGTTATGGAGAGAGATCCAGGATTCTGACCCAGTGACAGTGAAGGAACAAGAATATATTTCCAAGTGCATCCTGTAGATGGTACAACCTGCTGCTACTGTGCGTTAGTGGTGGAGAGAGTGAATGGGTGTAGAGAAGGTGCCTATCTGTGTCCTGTGAGGTGTCGAGAGTCACCCAGGCAAATGAGACAATGTGAGTTGCCCTGAGCACAATACATTGCAAGCGCCCTGCTTTAAGAAGGAGGATGTGGTGAACTCACTGTGGCTGCTGTGCTGATTCTAAGTAGGTCAATGAGTTGCCGTTTTTATTCTGAGAAAGTAGGCCATTGAGTGCGTGTTTATCGAGAGCTGCTGATCTCCTTGTTGCCCGCACCATGTCCTGCTGAGTCCCAACAGGTCAACAGTGTTTAATTGTCATAGGGAGGGACCGAAAACAAAACTGAGACATCCTTGGGTGACGTTTCAGGTCGGAACCCTTCTTCAGACCCAAAACGTCACCCATCCTTTTTCTCCAGAGATGCTGCCTGACCCACTGAGTTACTCCAGCACTGTTTGGACTATTCTGTGCTATTTGATTCTATTACTTCTGTCCAAAGAGGCCACAGTCTAATGCTAGCCTCTCCCGCACCCACTACCCATTTAGGCCCAGTGCGTTTGATGGCTCTGCGCCCGTACTCGCTGGCGTTTAGAAGGATGAGGGGGGACCTCATTGAAACTTACCGAAGAGTGAAAGACCTGGACAGAATGGATGAAGCTGTGGAATGTATTGCCACAGAAAGTTGTTGAGGCTGTCATTGGGTATTTGTAAGTGGAAATTTATAGATTCTTGGTTGGTTGGGAGAAGGCAGGAATGGGGTGGAGGGGGAAAGATAGATCAGCCATGATTGAAAGGCAGGGTAGACTTGATGGGCCAAAAGGCCTAATTCTGCTCCTATGAATTAGACCAGTGGCGGACTGGCCGGGGTGTCAGCTTGCCCGATGGCAAGTGGACCCTGATGGATGTGGTAGACAAGTGATGAGTGGGGAATCTCTGGAACTCTCTGCCACAGAAGGTAGTTGAGGCCAGTTCATTGGCTATATTTAAGAGGGAGTTAGATGTGGCCCTTGTGGCTAAAGGGATCAGCGGGTATGGAGAGAAGGCAGGTACAGGATACTGAGTTGGATGATCAGTCATGATCATATTGAATGGCGGTGCAGGCTCGAAGGGCCGAATGGCCTACTCCTGCACCTATTCTCTATGTTTCTATGTTTCTATGACAACTGGGCCCCTGTTAAATTATAGCATTGTAGTTGTGGGTGGGCCCCCTTTGTCTCCTGGCAACCAATAATTTTATACCCAGTCCACCACTGAATTAGACAATAGACAATAGGTGCAGGAGTAGGCCCTTCGAGCCAGCACCACCATTCAATATGATCATGGCTGATCATCCCCAATCAGTGCCCCGTTCCTGCCTTCTCCCCATATCCCCTGACTCCGCAATTTTTAAGAGCCCTATCTAGCTCTCTCTTGAAAGCATCCAGAGAACCAGCCTCCACTGCCCTCTGAGGCAGAGAATTATGAACACTACCCACCTTTTATGCTACTTCTTGCCATCAATGATCTGAATCTATTTTTAATGGGTTCTTGTGCCTCAGTCATGAATGTTGCCCATAGTTTTACAGATGGGAGGTTTGTAAAGGCTGATCGGCCTCTGTTCAAATCAGAATGTCTGCCTTTAACTCCATACAGGGAACATTCATTGTGTAGGATGGAACTGCAGATGTTGGTTTACACCGAAGATAGACACAAAATGCAGGAGTAACAGTCTGAAGCAGGGTCTCGACCCGAAACGTCACCCATTCCTTCTCTCCTGAGATGCTGCCTGTCCCGCTGAGTTACTCCAGCATTTTGTGTCTATCTTCAGGAAACATTCATTCTCCAGCTCAGCTACACACTGACATCTTGTGGCCAAGGAGAATCCTGCAGCCCCTCAGGACAAAAGAGCACGTTCAGCAAAGAGACGGAAGATGGTGGGACCCCTTATCATTGGAGGAGTTGACGGGTGCCCTGCACCAGCTCAGGAGGGGCAAGTCTCCAGGGCTGGATGGGCTGACGGTAGAGTTTGTTACAGCTTTCTGGGATGTCCTGGGGGGTGACTACATGAAGGTCCTGAGGGAGAACCTGGTGATGCACCTCTCTTGGAGCGGGCAGTCGTTGTCCTGCTGCCCAAGAAGGGCGAACTCCGCCTGTTGAAGAACTGTCAAAGCTGCCACAGCCAGACATAAAAACAGTTTTTATCCACGAGTAGTTGCTCTACTCAACAGCCAAAAATCTGTAGCCTCCCTTTGATCTGGTATTTTTTTGGTTCACATGCTTGATCAATGATGTTTTATCATTAACGTTTTATTATTATTAATGTTTAGTGTTTTTTGAGTCATTCGTAACTGTCACTGTATGTCAATGTTGTTACTTGTGGGCGGAGCACCTTGTATGTGAATACTTGGCCAATAAACTTACTTACTTATTTTGTGGCCCGGGTCCGGTTTTTGTACGCCGCAGCGGAGTGTCTCGTGAAGTTGTTCGCTCCCATTCACTTTGGAAGGGGGCTACGCCAGGGGGTGTCCCATGTCTGGTCAGTTGTACTCGGTCTGTGTGGAGCCGTTTCTGTGTCTTCTTCGGAGGCGGTTGACAGGCCAGGCTCCACCAGGACTGGGGGTGGAGGTGGTTCTCTCGGCCTATGTCGCTGATGTCCTCCTTACGTTCACTGACCCTATAGACCTACGGAGGATGCGTGAATGCCTGCAGGTGGATGCCTGCATCGCCTACCTTACTACACTCAGGAGTAAGTGTTGCGGGCTTTTAGTGGGCCAGTGGCAGGTGGGCTCCCTGCCGGAGGAGATGACACTGTATGCGTGGAGCACGATGCACCTCCTCTACCCGGGAATCTACCTGAGTCCCACAGACGATGCTTGGCCGGCGAACTGGCAGGAACTGGAGACGGAAGTTGCTGCCCAGCTGGGACTCTGGTCAGGCTTGCTTAGAGTTCTTTCTTTCCAGGGCAGGGCGGTGGCCTCCATGTTGTGGTACGGGCTGGCCACTCTTGTCCCGCTCTCTATCTTTGCAACCACGATACAGAAGAGGCTGGTGGGTTTATTTTGGAGATATAGGAAGCACTGGGTTTATTGCACTGGGATATAGGAAGCACTCCCGTTAGAGGAGGGCGGCCAGTCCTTGGTATACGTGTGTACCCAGGTGGTGGCTCTCCGCCTCTGGGCTCTGCGGAGGTACGTATACGCGGGGCACCCCCCCCCCCCCCAGATGGCACGCTCTGGCCACGTATGTTTACTGCCGGGGCCGTTGCCTAAGGGGGGTTTCGCGGCTCCCGGTGGCGGGCATCAGTCTACCCGCCACACGGGATCTGCCTAGCTTCTACCGTGATGTGTTAAGAGTGAGGAATCTGGTCATCTTCAGCCAGTGCGTTGCGCCTCTGGGGGAGGGGGGTGTTACAACTGCAATAGGGCCGGTCCTCACCCTGTCACGATGGGCATCGTGGAGAGTTGTGTGCTCAGAATTATAATAATAATAATAATAATAATAATAATAATAATAATAATAATAATAATAATACATTTTATTTTCGGGAGCCTTTCAAATCTCAAGAACACCTTACAAAGATTAACAGAAGAGAAAAAAACATATAGTCGGAGAAAAATAAATAATAAGGACATCATCAATATACAAATTAAAGATAGAAATCGCTCCAAAGACACAAAATCAAAACAAAACAACAAAAAAAAACACAATGTGAAGAGAGAGCAGCGGCAGCCATCTTGGACACAGACTAACATAGTAACTACATACAGAAAAATCATCCCCCACAATGGTTACCACTGTGGGGGAAGGCACAGAGTCCGGTCCCCAACCCCAGTTCTCCCAAAAGTCAGGCCTATTGTGGCCACCGCTATTGCCTCTACGTAGGCCCGATATTCCTGGCTGTTCTGGCCGGGTGGAGTTGCCCCGGCGTCGGGAGAGTCCTCACAGTGGCTGGGCCACCTGGAATGGCCGCTTCCTAGCAGGGGATTGTACGACAGGGACGCACCAGGTTGGAGCTCCCAGGCTCCCGATGTTAAAGTCGGCACCGCCCGTTCCGCTCCGCAGACCCACAGCCCAGAGGTGTTGAACACGGCGGTCACAGCTCACCGGAGCTCCAGCGCATTGATCCAGCGCGGCGACCCAGGCAAGGCATCACCCGCTCCGCTCCACCATAGCGCTCCAGCGCTGTGCCGCCACCGAGGCCGAGGTGCTGGGCGGTCCCCACCAGGAAACGGCGCTCCAAGCCCGCTGGTAGCCACGAGGACGGGTCGACGGGCAGCCCGGAGAAAAAGCTACCTCACCAACCAGGTAGGGACCTAGATGTAAGATTACCTCCTTCCCCCACATTAAGAAGTCCATTTCTCCTACAAACGAAAAACAAGACTTACTAAAAAACTGGGAATAAAATGGATTAAACAGACGGCTGCTGGTTAGCAGCCGTTCCCCAAGATGGCTCCTCCTCCCTCGAATGATTCTGACCGAGCTTACACCGGCTCATTGGGACCAGGCTCGGGAATATTTCCGGGGATGCCCAGCGTGCCGTTCTGTGACGCGGAGAGACGTGTACTGTACAGGATGCTCCTGCACACTCTACGCCTTCATATTCCATCCGGACACGCCGTGGCGGTCCATGTTCCCACCTGACTACGTGGTAGTCCCCAGTGGAGGTCTCTGTACAAGGGAATCCTCCACTTTTACATCAGGGACCTGGGGTGGAGAATGTTACACAGAGCCATGGCGTGTAATAAATCTTTCAGTCTGTTCATGGACTCGCCGGCCGCCTGTAACTTTGGCGGCGAGGAAGAGACCGTGTTCCATGGTGTATATGTAGCGGGTTAGGTTGCTGCCCCTGTACGAATATCTGAAGGGGCTGCTCCTCAAGTGTTGGTTGCATTTTAGCCCCACGATCCTAGTGTTTGGGCACAGGGCAGAGAGTGGGAAGGGCTGATCGGGAAGGTGGGATCTCCCTGTCGGTTTGCTCCTGGGCCTGGACAAGATGGCCAGTCGCGGACCCAGGCGGAGGGTAGTCGATGGTCACAGCAGAGTTGGCTGCCTGCCCGTCTTCCAGGCCTATGTCCGTGCTCACATGTCCCTGGAGAGGGAACATATGGTGTTCATGAGGACGCTGGTCGCTGCGGGAGGTCGAGAACATTGTAGATAAAGATTGCACCATTGTAATATAATGACTGCTGAACGTATTGTGACCATTGAACGTTTATGTACTTTTGTACACTGTAAAACGCAATTGTTGAATAAAGTCCTTTAAATGGAAAAAAAAGAAGGAAAACAAAAGGAGATGGCGGGAGAAAACTGTGCACGGAAGTCAGGGGAAAGAGGATAGGTTGGGAGGGTATGGCTGGAAATTGGAGAATTCAATGTACATAATGTAGGTATGTTACAAAACCTACCTGAATCGTGGCTGAGCATCTGCCCTACCCCGTATGTGTGATTTTGGCGCTGTTTAGAGGGGGCGGGTTTAAAATGCGATTTTTACTAGGCTGTTCCAATCGAAAATGTTCAGCCTAGTAAATCATTAACGGAAAATCGCTGAAAGACCCCGTCGCAAAAGGTATTATTAGTTTTTATGGCCTTGTATAATATTTATAGTAGTTTAAAAATCACTCTCTCACTCCGCAACCTCTCGCAGCCCCAGGGTTTTATAAAGCAAACAATTAAAGGTATGTACCTTATTTTTACATTAAATGGGGCTTGTGTATAACCCTGTTAATAAAGTTTTCTATAGCGAGTAGTTCATTTTGGGCTCTTTATATCCCGCAGTATTTTTCTGGGCATTTGGGGGCACAAATCCAGCGCAATGTGAACGTTCTAAACCAGCGCGTTCACAGGAACCCACTAGAAAACCGATTTAAATTGACTTTCATTTACAGCAAATTAACACTAAATTCCTTCCATTTGGCCTCTAAATTGATGTAAATGAGATTTAAAAATCACGTTTTATTGTGAATTATTTGTGAATATTATTTGGACACTTGGGCTATTTAAAAATGTTAATCATTTATTAAGAAATGGATAGATGTTTAGATCTAGTAATTGAAGTTTGAAATTAGCTACAATTGGGTAACTAACTAATTATATGCTTTAATTTCAGGTCATCCAAGTAAGATTATTTTATATTTGTTTCAGAATGCTTCAATCTATGATAACTGAAAATTTCATTCAGTTCTCTTAATTTTTAAGAAGGTTATGGGCTTTTGACTGTCCACGATCACAGCTTTTTTGTTATGTCCATAGAAAATCAATAGGGAACAAGATGCTAATTTCCGAGTATGAAAATGGCCATAACTTTTTTATTACTTGAGATATGAAAGTGAATTAGGTGTCAAATTAAACTTATTGTTATGCTTTATCTGATGGGATAAATTGCAGACTTGATTTTTCAAAATCTCAAAATTTTGTAACATTGCTACATAATGTGTAGGAAGGAACTGCAGATGCTGATTTAAGCCGAAGGTAGGCACAAAAAGCTGGAGTAACTCAGCGGGACTGGCAGCATTTCTGGAGAGAAGGAATGGATGGCGTTTCGAGTCTCGAGATGCTGCCTGTCCCACTGATTTACTCCAGCTTTCTATGTCTATCTTCAATGTACATAATGTTGGGTTGTTAAATGGAATATGAGATGCTGTTTCTCCAGTTCGCATATAATAATAAGAATAATAATAAATTTTATTTATGGGCGCCTTTCAAGAGTCTCAAGGACACCTTACAAAAATTTAGCAGGTAGAGGAAAAACATGTAAGGGGAATGAAATAAATAGTAGAGACATGACTAGTACACAAAGTAAAGACAGAATTCAATTCAAAACACAATATGAGGCAATTAATGCACAGATGAAAAGGGGGGGGGACGTGGGGCTAAGGATAGGCAGAGGTGAAGAGATGGGTCTTGAGGCGGGACTGGAAGATGGCGAGGGACACGGAATTGCGGATCAGTTGGGGGAGGGAGTTCCAGAGCCTGGGAGCTGCCCTGGAGAAGGCTCTGTCCCCAAAACTGCGGAGGTTGGACTTGTGGATGGAGAGGAGGCCAGCTGATGTGGATCAGAGGGACCGTGAGGGTTGGTAGGGGGTGAGGAGGTCAGTGAGATATGGGGGGGCCGGATGGTGGAGGGCTTTGTAGGTGAGGATCAGGATTTTGTAGGTGATCCGGTGGGAGATGGGAAGCCAGTGAAGTTGTTTGAGGACTGGAGTGATGTGATGCCAGGATTTGGTTTGGGTGATGAGTTGGGCGGCTGCGTTCTGGACCAGTTGTAGTCGGTTGATGTAGGTGGAGCTGATGCCAAGGAGAAGTGAGTTGCAATTGTCCAGTCGGGAGGAGATGAAGGCATGGATGAGTCTTTCAGCAGCGGGCGGTGTGAGAGAGGGTCTGAGTTTGGCCATGTTGTGGAGATGAAAGAAGATGGTTTTAATGACATGGCGGATGTGAGGCTCAAGGGAGAGGGTGGAATCAAAGATCACGCCAAGGTTGCGGGCCTGGGGAGATGGGGAGACAGTGGTGCCGTCGATGGTGAGAGTGGGGTTATTGATTTTGCTGAGTGTGGCTTTGGAGCCTATCAGGAGGAATTCTGTCATCGCTGTTGAGTTTGAGGAAATTATGTTGCATCCAGGTTTTTATAGCTGACAAACAGGAGTTGATATGGGAGAGGGGGGTGTTTGGGGGGATTTGGTGCCGAGGTAGATCTGGGTGTCATCAGCGTAACAGTGGAAGTCCAGGTTGAAGTGGCGGAGTATCTGACCAAGGGGGAGGATGCAGATGATGAAGAGGAGGGGGCCGAGTACGGAGCCTTGGGGAACGCCTTGAGTGACTGTGACTGTAGCAGAGGTGTGGTTGTGGAGAGAGATGAAGTGGGATCTGTTGGAAAGGTACGAACGGAGCCAGCTGAGTGCAGAGCCTTCAACGCCGAGGTCTTTGAGTCTGGTGAGCAGGATGTTATGGTTCACTGTATCGAAGGCTGCGCTCAGGTCGAGGAGGATGAGGATGTTGAGGGAACCAGTGTCAGCAGAGGTGAGGAGGTCGTTGAGGACTTTGAGGAGAGCAGTTTCTGTGCTATGGAGGGGGCGAAAGCCAGATTGGAGGGGTTCAAGTAGCTTATACGCAAGGAGGTTTTTGAAAGAAAGGGGAGGTTTGAGATTGGGCGGTAGTTAATGAGAGAGGAGGGATCAAGACCAGGTTTCTTTAAGATTGGAGTAACAGCAGCAGTTTTGAAAGCGGAGGGGAGAATTCCTTGGGACAATGAGGAGTTGAAGAGATTAGTGAGGTAGGGTCAGAGAACGGGGAGGCAGGACTTCAGCAGGGGAGTGGGGAGAGGGTCGAGGGAGCAGGTAGTGGGTTTGGAAGAGCAGATGAGTTTGGAGATTTCAGTAGGGGTGACCAGGTCAAACTGGGAGAGGAAGCAGTGTGGAGGAGGGGTAAGGAGGTCAGTGGAGATGTTGAAAGGAGGGGCCTTGGTAGGTGGTGGAGTAGATGCTGGGGAGTCGGGTACAGGGGATAAAGATTGATAGATGGTGCTGATTTTATCAGCGAAAAAGTGGAGGAATGAGTTGCAGAGATCCGGAGTAGAGGTAGGGAGAGTGTTGGCTCGAGGCTTGAGGAGGTTGCCCACTGTGGAGAAGAGGGTTCTGTGGTTTAGGCAGGGATCGGTGAATATGGAGGAGAGGTAGGCAGATTTTGCAGCAATGAGGGCATCTTTGTAGTCAGTGAGGTGGAGTTTGTAAGCTTCAAGGTGGACTGTGAGAGATGATTTCTTTGTGAGTCGTTCAAGTCGGCGACCAGTCTGTTTCAGTTTACGAAGTGCAGGTGTGTACCAGGGTGAAGATGTGTTGAAAGTTACGGTTCTTGTTTTGAGGGGGGCCATAGTGTTAAGGGAGGTAGATGGCGGATGTGAGGCTCAAGGGAGAGGGTGCCTTCTCCAGGGCAGCTCCCAGGCTCTGGAACTCCCTCCCTGTTATGGCCCTGCACTGGCGATGGAAGAGGCCCAGGACATAAAGGTCAACGGGGGAATGGGAGAGGGGGATGGAAATGCTTAGTAACCGTGAGATCCAATAACCTTGGTGGACAGAGCACAAATGTTCGCTAAAGAGGCCGCTAAGTCTATACTTGATCTTGGCGCTGTAGAGGCGATCACAACAGGAACACCAAGTGCAGTAGATTGGTAGAGGTGTATGTGAACCTCTGTCTCACCTGGTAGGGCTGCTGGGGTGCCTTGATGGAGGTGAGGCAGGAGGTGTGGGGACAGGCGTCACATTGCCAACGGTTGCTAGGGATGGTACCTGGGGAGGGGAAACAAATCGCTAGTGATATGGACAATATAGACTATAACAACAGTGTAACCTTTTGAACCATGTACAAGGACAGGATAGATTGCGTGCAAAATTCGACTATTCGACCTAACCATTCTATTCCTACCCTGGGGAATTGTACAGAATCACAGGGTGGCACAGCGGTAGAGTTGCTGCCTTACAGCGCCAGAGGCCCGGGCTCAATCCTGTCTACTGGTGCTGCCTGTACAGAGTTTGCACGTTCTCCCTGTGACCTCGTGGGTTTTGTCCAGGAGTTCCGGAGTTTCCTCTCACACTCGAAAGATGTACGGGTTTGTAAACATAGAAACATAGAAACCACTCTCTGTGTGAAAAATGTTTTTCTCAGCTCAGTCCTAAATGATTTACCCCTTATCCTTAAACTGTGACCCCTTGTTCTGGACTTCCCCCACATCAAGAACAATCTTCCTGCATCTAGCCTGTCCAACCCCTTAAGAATTTTGTAAGTTTCTATAAGATCCCCCCTCCATCTCCTAAATTCTAGCAAGTATAAGCCGAGTCTATCCAGTCTTTCTTCATATGAAAGTCCTGCCATCCCAGGAATCAGTCTGGTGAACCTTCTCTGTACTCCCTCTATGGCAAGAATGTCTTTCCTCAGATTAGGATTAGATTCCCCAAAACTGTACGCAATACTCCAGGTGTGGTCTCACCAAGACCCTGTACAACTGCAGTAGAACCTCCCTGCTCCTATACTCAAATCCTTTTGCTATGAATGCTAACATACCATTTGCTTTCTTCACTACCTGCTGCACCTGCATGTCTGAAGAAGGGTTTCGGCCCGAAATGTTGCCTTTTTTTCCCTTTCTTCTTCCCGCCCCCCCCCCCCCCCCTCCCCCTCCCCCTCCCCCCCACCCTCATATCAGTCTGTAGAAGGGTCTCGAACCGAAACGTTGCCTATTTCCTTCGCTCCATAGATGCTGCTGCACCCGCTGTGTTTCTCCAGCTTTTTTGTGTACATGACTACTTTCAATGACTGATGTATCATGACACCCAGGTATCGTTGCATCTCCCCTTTACCTAATCGGCCACCATTCAGATAATTGGTTAATTGGCTTCTGTAAGTTGTCCCTGGTGTGTAGGAACATGTTAGTGTACAGGGTGACCACTGGTTGGTGCAGACACGATGGGACAAAATGGCTTGTTTCCGCTCCATATCTCTAAACTAACTGAAGGTCTCCTTGTTCCCTCCTCATGATATGCCTTGGATTCTCCTTCCAATCCCAGGGTAATCCGTGCCATCATTTTGCTGTTTTGTGTGCTTTTCACTTCCATACTCTCTGCCTGTAATGAGTTCCACACTCTCGCCGTCCCCAGTAACTACACTGCTCAGTCACATTCAACATTGTAGCTGATGCAAAGTGGCATTTAAATCTGTAGCTGTGACCCGGCCAGGTCTACTGAGAAGGTCTGACCTACTTCTTGGTGTGCCTCTGTGTAAGGGATCTCTGCACGCTTCTCTCACTGGGACGCTGCTCAGTTCAGTTTAGTTTATTGTCACGTGTACCAAGGTACAGTGAAAAGCTTTTTGTTGCATGCTAACCAGTAATCAGAAAGACAATACATGATTACAATCGAGCCATTCACAGTGTATAGATACACGATAAGGGGATAATGTTTAGTGCAAGGTAAAGACACCAAGGTCTAGTCAGAGGGTCACCAAAGAGGTACATAGTGGTTCAGCACTGCTCTGTGGCTGTGGTAGGAAGATTCAGTTGCCTGATAACAGCTGAGAAGAAACTGTCCCTGAATCTGGTGGTGTGCGTTTTCACACTTCTGTACCTTTTGCCTGATGGGAGAGGGGAGAAGAAGGTGTGGTCAGGGTGAAACTTGTTCTTGATTATGCTGCTGGCCTTGCCGAGGCAGCATGAGGTATAAATGTAATCTATCGAAGGGAGGTTGGTTTGTGTGATGGTCTGGGCTGCACCAACCCTGGATCAGATTCTGCCATACCCGAGGTCCCGTGGGGAGGCTTTGACCTAGTTTGACCACTATTTATTGCTGATCCCCTTGGCAGAGGTGGTGGAGCTGCCCTCTTGAGCTGCTGCACTTCTTTAGGTGAAGGTGCACCCACAGTGCTTCATTTAGAGATCCAGTGTCCACACCGATCAGTGATTCCCGCACACTAGTAATATCCTACACATACACTGGGGACAATTTACAATTTTTACCAAAGCCAATTATCCTACAAACCTGTATGTCTTTGGGAGCAAAGCGGAGCACCAGAGCAAACCCCACGGAGAACGTACAAACTCCATATAGACAGCACTGTAGTCTGGATCGAAACTGGGTCTCTGGCACTGTAAGGCAGCAACGCTACCGCAGGTATTTTTGGGAAGGGAGTTCCAGGGTGAAACCCTGCAACAATGATTTGCAGAGATTGCATTATATTTCCAAGTCAGGATTGTGCGTGAGTTGAAAGGGAACCTTGTTCTTGGTGGTGTGGTCGGGGGTTTGGGAGTTGCTGCCAAACGTCTGGTTGAGTAACTGCAGTATATTTTATGCACAATGGTAGACCATGGAAACAGATTTTTCGACCCAACCTGCCTATGCCCACCAACTTGCCTTGTCTACAACGTCCCCCCACCTGCCTGCGTTTGGCCCTCATCCCTCTAAACCTGTCCTATCCATTACCTGTCCAAATGTTATTTAAACGTTGTGATACGACCTGCCTCAACTGCCAGCTCATTCCATATACCCACCACCCACTGTGGAAAAATGTTGCCCCTGAGGTTCGTAATAAATCTTTCCCCCATCACTTTAAACCCACCCTCTGGTTCACCACAGCCAGTGTATGGTGTATGTCATCCATGCGGGGAGGTGGAGAGAAACATAGAAACATAGAAAATAGGTGCAGGAGTAGGCCATTCGGCCCTTCGAGCCTGCACCGTCATTCAATATGATCATGGCTGATCATCCAACTCAGTATCCTGTACCTGCCTTCTCTCCATACCCCCTGATCCCTTTAGCCACAAGGGCCACATCTAACTCCCTCTTAAATATGAACTGGCCTCAACTACCTTCTGCGGGAGAGAATTACAGAGATTCACCACCTGTCCAAGATGTTATTTAAAACGTTGTGATACGACCTGCCTCAACTTCCCGCTCATTCCATATATCCCACCACCTAGCCTGTGGAAAAAATGTTGCCCCCTGAGGTTTTGCATAGCCTGTCCATAAGAAAAGTTTCTATAAGATCCCCCCTCAATCTTCTAAATTCTAGCGAGTACAAACTATGAAAGTCCTGACATCCCAGGATTCAGTCTGGTGAACCTTCTCTGTACTCCCTATATGGCAAGAATGTCTTTCCTCATATTAGGAGACCAAAACTGGACGCAATACTCCAGGTGTGGTCTCACCAAGACCCTGTACAACTGCAGTAGAACCTCCCTGCTCCTATACTCAAATCCTTTTGCTATGAATGCTAACATACCATTCGCCTTCTTCACTGCCTGCTGCACCTGCATGCCTACTTTTAATGACTGGTGTACCATGACACCCAGGTCTCGTTGCATCTCTCCCTTTCCTAATCGGCCACCATTCAGATAATAATCTACTTTCCTGTTTTTGCCACATCTCCGCCTGCCTGACCTATCCCATGACACGCGACAGACAAACAGGGAGTGCTGGAGTAACTCAGCAGGTCAGGTAGCATCACTGGAGAAAAAGGATGGGTGACATTTCGGGCCGGGTGTGATATTTTGGGCTGAGACCCTTCTTCAGGCTGAAAAAGGCTGGCCACCCAAAACATCACCCACCCTTTTCCTCCAGAGATGCTGCCTCACCCGCTGAGTTACCCCAGCACTTTGCGTATAAACCAGCACCTGCAGTTCCTTCCTGCACATTCTCCCATCACACCCCACCCAACCTGTACCTTGCAGATGGCGGTAAGGTTTTGGGATATCAGGACTGGAGGTGAGTCACTCTCTGCAAGGCTGCCTGGCTCCCTCTGTCCATGTAGCCACATTATTGATGTGATTGATCCAGTTTACTTTGTGGCCAATGATGCCCCCAGGATATTGTTAGCAGGAAATCAGAGATGGTCATTGAATGTCAAATGTAGATGATCAGGCTCAGTCCCATGAGGGTGTCATAGTCTAGCACCATGTTACCTGCCCACCCATCACCCCTCGTCCAACTGCTACCTGGTTTAGTTTAGTTTACTTTAGTTTAGAGATACAGCACGGAAACATTCGACCCACCGAGTCCGCGCCGACCAGGGCTGGAGGGTGTGAGGGGGAGGACGCTAGAGCCTGCTGTGGGAGTTTGCCTACTGTGAGCTGCGCTCTACAACTCCCTCCCGCACGGTTCCCGGGGACGAGCGGGTGATGGAGGAACGGAGCCTTTCCGAGCGAATCCAGCAGGAGGAGCTCCGACCATGCGAATGGGGCAGGGTAAGGGTCCCGGGGTGGGGGGGGGAGGGGTGAGGGTAAGGGTCCCGGGGTGGGGTGGGGGTCCCGTGGGCAGGGTGGGGGTCCCGGGGTGGGGGAAGCAGGGTGAGGGTCCCGTGGACGGGGGACGGGTGGGGATCCCGGGATGGGGGGTGACCGGCCCCAGCCACAGGTCCAGCTTGTCCACGCCAACCAAGGTCCCCCAGATGCTGGTCCATTTGCCCACGTTTGCCCCATACCCCTCCAAACCTTTCCTATTCATTTACTTGTCCAAACGCATTTTAAATGTGTTCATTTTGCTCACCTCTCCCGCGTCCTGGCTGCTTGTTCCATGTACACCACCGTCCTTTGTGTGAACAATTGCTTCTCTGAAAGCTTTGAAATATTTCCCCTCTCATCTGAAACCTACGCTCTCTAGTTTTATACTCCTCTACATTTGGGGGAAGACTGTGACCATCTAGGTTCCTCTTAATTTTACAAGTCTCTGTAAGGTCACCCCTCAGCCTCCTGCACCCCTTCACTTTCTGGTGCTCAAGATAGGAGGGAGAGTTGGGCCAAAGGGCCTGATTCGGGGCTCAATAACTCTCCCGACTCTAAAGGTGAGAATGGAGACCACTCCTCATCTTGCTGAAAGTGTGTCCACCATCCTTCCTGATCAGTGCAACCAAAAAGCAGACAGTTCCCTGCCCTCCCGTAACCCTCCCCTCCTCCCCCCCCCCCCCCCCCCCCCACACACACACACACAATCAGTCTGAAGAAAGGTTTCCACCCAAAATGTCACCAATCCATATTTTCCAGAGATGCTGCCTGACCTGCTGAATTACTTCAGCAATTTGTGCAAATTAGCCAACATCTGCAGTGAATGAACCAACATCTGCAGTTACTTATTTGACAATGACTTAAACATTTTTTGGGGGGGGGGAGGTTAGCTACAAAGGTGATTTGGACAAACCTGGATCGTTTTCTCTGGAACGCCGTAGGTTGAGGGGAGACCCTGATAGATGTATATAGAATTATGAGGGGCATAGATAGGGTAGACAGTCAAAACCTTTTTCTCAGGGTGGGAAAGAGGGCATAGTGTTAAGGTGGGAGGGGCAACATTTTAGGGAGACGTTTTAGGGAGATGTTACTTACAAAATTCTTAAGGGGTTGGACAGGCTAGATGCAGGAAGATTGTTCCCGATGTTGGGTAAGTCCAGAACAAGGGGTCACAGTTTAAGGATAAGGGGGAAATCTCTGGAATTCTCTGCCACAGAAGGTAGTTGAGGTCAGTTCATTGGCTATATTTAAGAGGGAGTTAGATGTGGCCCTTGTGGCTAAAGGGATCAGGGGGTATGGAGAGAAGGCAGGGATGGGGATACTGAGTTGGATGATCAGCCATGATCATATTGAATGGTGGTGCAGGCTCCAGAGGTGACGCCTAGTTCTGGACTTAAACTGTGACCCCTAGTTCTGGACTTCCCCAACATCGGGAATAATCTTCCTGCATCTAGCCTGTCCAACCTCTTAAGAATTTTGTAAGTTTCTATAAGATCCCCCCTCAATTTTCTAAATTCTAGCGTGTACAAGCCGCAGCCTTCATATAAATACGTCCTTCACTGCTTCTTTTGATTAACTTTGTCTTTCATTAATCTAATGTGTTAGGCACTGTATATTAGTTCCACTATGGTAACACTGAAATGACTATATTCTGCTCTCCGTATCGTCCCTTTTGCTTTCTATCTAGGGCGACACGGTGGCGACAGCGGTAGAGTTGCTGCCTTATGCCCCTGTCCCACCTAGTGAACCTGAACGGAAACCTCTGGAGACTTTGCGCCCAACCCAAGGTTTCCGTGCGGTTCCCGGAGGTTGCAGGTGGTTGCCGGAGGTTGCAGGTAGTGGAAGCAGGTAGGGAGACTGACAAAAACCTCCGGGAACCTCTGGGAACCGCACGGAAACCTTGGGTGGGGTACAAAGTCTCCAGAGGTTTCCGTTCAGGTTTCCTAAGTGGGACAGGGGCATTACAGCGCCAGAGACCCAGGTTTGATCCTGACTCTAGGTGGTGTCCATGTGGAATTTGTATGTTCTCCCTATGACTGTGTGGGTTTTCTCCAGGTAGCCCAGTTTCCATCCACGTTCCGAAGACGTGCAGGTTTGTAGGTTAATTGGCCTCTGTAAATTGCCTCAACTGTATAGAATGCAAAAGTGTTCTAACACAGAACTAGTGCGAAGGGGTGATCGATGGTCGGCATGGATTTGGTGGGCCGTAGGACTTGTTTCCATACCATATCTCTAATCTAAACTAAACTAATCCAGGCTAAGCTATTGTATTTGAGTTTGCCTTGATTGTATTTATGGATGGTATATCTTATCTGATTGGATAACATTCAAAACTAAACTTTTCTTTGTACCTCGGTACTCGTGACAATAATGAACCTAAACCTAACCTGAAGATTGAAGAATCTCCACTTTGTTGGGGCATATCCTGGAATGTGACCCTCGCAATCCAAACCAGCACTTATTTTTTTCTTGAAGTGTTTGTGTGGAATTACGAGGTGTATTGAAGCTTTTGTCACCTCTCTCGGTTTCAATAGAGGTTTCCTGAGTTCCTCGACTTTCATTTGAAAATACAAAGTGAAGCGTTTTCTTGCAGCCTGAAGCCAGTTTTCACAACTCCCTTCCAGTCGCTGTGGCCAGGAATATGCACGTCACAGTCTGGGCCATTCACTGAAGAGTCAGGGATCAGTTCCCATCTGAGTGAGGGGTCAGAGTGAACAGAGGAGATCACCAGCTGCCACCTGGAAGCGTAGGGTCACCAGGCTGTGCGGGACCCTCGATCATTGTGACCCTGCCTCATCGGTTGCTGTAAACGTAACTTGGAGACGACCCTCAGGGACTGAGGACTCGGGACACCCGGCACAGGAGAGGGGTTGAAGCCTGTGGTTGATCAGACATGATCATATTGAATGGTGCGACAGGTCCGAGTGGTGATGGGCCTCGCCTGGCAAGGTGCTCATGGCGGGCAGTTGAGTGAGTCCGCATTCCTACTCACAGCTGCCTCTAGGACATACCCATCATGGAGATGGATCTCAGCGGGTAAGGCAGCATCTATGGAGCGAAGGAAATAGGTAACGTTTCCGGGCCGAAACCCTTCTTCAGATATTTCGGCCCGAAACGTTGCCTATTTCCTTCGCTCCATAGATGCTGCCTCATGCCCCTGTCAAACTTAGGAAACCTGAACGGAAACCTCTGGAGACTTTGCGCCCCGCCCAAGGTTTCCGTGCGGTTCCCGGAGGTTGCAGGTGGTTGCCGGAGGTTGCAGGTAGTGGAAGCAGGTAGGGGGACTGACAAAAACCTCCGGGAACCTCACGGAAACCTTGGGTGGGGCACAACGTCTCCAGAGGTTTCCGTTCAGGTTTCCTAAGTGGGACAGGGGCATTACCCGCTGAGTTTTTCCAGTGCTTTTGTCTACCTTCGATTTTCCAACATCTGCAGTTCCTTCTTGAACATGGAGATGCATCTCCACTGCCAGACCATCAGTGGACCTCCCTGTTGCATGACACAACTGCCCCTTGTATTCTCTGCCCTGATGCATCCTGTATGTGGGAGACTGCGGCTTCAGTAAACAGCCTGGGCCATGGGACCTGTATCTGTGTCCTACTGTGACAATGGAAGTTCAGCACATCCTTGTCCACACCAGCTCTGCTGTACATCACCACAGGCTTCAAGAACCCGAGGGCGGCACGGTGGCGGAGCGGTAAGTTGCTCCGTTACAGCGGCAGAGAGTCTGGTTCAATCCTGACTACCAGTGCTGTCTGTACGGAGTTTGCACGTTCTCCCTGTAATTACATGGGTTTTCTTTGGGTGCTCCAGTTTCCTCCCACACCTCAAAGATGTACAGTTCTGTAGGTGAACAGGCTTCTGTAAAATTGTAAATTGTCTACTGAGGCTCTACTGCAGTTGTACAGGGTCTTGGTGAGACCACACCTGGAGTATTACGTACAGGTTTTTGGTCTCCTAATCTGAGGAAAGACATTCTTGCCATAGAGAGAGTACAGAGAAGGTTCACCAGACTGATTCCTGGGATGGCAGGACTTTCATATGAAGAAAGACCGGATAGACTCGGCTTGTACTCGCTAGAATTTAGAAGATTGAGGGGGAATCTTATAGAAACTTACAAAATTCTTAAGGGGTTGGACAGGTTAGATGCAGGAAGATTGTTCCTGATGTTGGGGAAGTCCAGAACAAGGGGTCACAGTTTAAGATTAAGGGGGAAGCATTTTAGGACGAATATGCGAAAAATATTTTTCACACAGAGAGTGGTGAATCTGTGGAATTCTCTGCCACAGAAGGTAGTTGAGGCCAGTTCATTGGCTATATTTAAGAGGGAGTTAGATGTGGCCCTTGTGGCTAAAGGGATCGGGGGGTATGGAGAGAAGGAAGGTACAGGATACTGAGTTGGATGATCAGCCATGATCATATTGAATGGCGGTGCAGGCTCGAAGGGCCGAATGGCCTCCTCCTGCACCTATATTCTATGTTTCTATGTCTCTAGTGTGCAGGATGGTGCTAGTGTATGGGGTGATCACTGGTCGGCACGGAATCAGTGGGCTGAAGCACCTGTTTCCCCGGCGTAATTCTAAAGTCTAACCTACAGATAAGAGGCAGCTAGAATGCTTTGGAGTCCAATTGAGGATGAAAGGGGAATAAATCTCAGATATTGGGGCAAAGTTGCAAAGAGAAGCAAATTAGATGGACTTCACAAACAGCTGGGTCGACCTGGGGCCAAGTGAAGAAAGGTGTGAATCAAATTCTCAGCTTTCATTAAGAAAGTCGATGAAGCATTGTTTGTCTCGTCCACTAAAACGTGGAGACTGTGCGCTGACCCACCAACCCAACGTTGTAACCTTCACCTTCATGAGGGCGGCACGGTGGCGCAGTGGTAGAGTTGCTGCCTGGCAGAGCCAGAGACCCGGGTTTGATCCTGACTCTACGGGTGCTGTCTGTATGGAGTTTGTACGTTCCCCACGTGGATTTTCTCTGAGTGCACTGTTTTTTGTCCCTCACTCGAAAGAGACGTGCAGGTTTGTAGATTCATTCTCTTCGGTAAAATTATAAATTGTCCCCCTAGTGTGTAGGATAGTGTTGGAGGGGAGAATGGGGATGGGAGAGGAAGATAGATCAGCTATGATTGAATGGCGGAGTAGACTTGATCATTCTGCTCCTTTCACAATGAACTTTTGATTCCAAGATTAAATCTTATCAGCCTGCATATAATCCATAAGGCTCCGTTCCCTGTATATCCATGTGCCTATCCAAACATATTTGAAATGCTACAATAGTATCTGCCTCAGCCACCATCCCTGGCAGTGTGCTCCACGCACTAACTCCTCTCAGTGTAAAACAACCTGCTCCTCCCATCTCCTTTAAACTTTGCCATTCTTAACTGTTGTCTGTTCCATGTTGTTTATCATGGAAACGGCCACCCTAGGCAGGGTGAGCAAATGCCAATGGGACAGTTCCCTTTCCCTGAAGGTAGACACAAAATGCTGGTGAAACTCGGTGGGACAGGCAGCATCTCTGGGGAGAAGGAATGGGTGACGTTTCGGGTCAAGACATCACCCATTCCTTCTCCCCAGAGATGCTGCCTGTCCCGCTGTCACTCCAGTGTTTTGTGTCGCTCTTTGATTTAAACCAGCATCTGCAGGGTGGAGACTCTGCAAGGATGGAGCTGCCAGGCTGGAAAGTTGGATTGCACACGTCAGGGATCCTGTTGCCAACGGCAACCACTTCCTCAGACTGGGTTCAGAGTCTGTCAGCTGTACTCCACGTGACAAGGACACAGATTCCCCTGGCTGCTGAGCCAGGTTATAGTTCTGGGCACCATGTTATAGGAAAGATATTATTAAGCTTGAGAGCGTTTAGAAAAGATTTACGAGGATGTTGCCAGGACTAGAGGGTGCGAGCTACAGGGAGAGGTTGAGTGGGCTGGGTCACTTTTCCATGGAGCGCAGGAGGATGAGGGGAGATCTTATAGAGGTGTACAAAATCATGAGAAGAATTTGCCCAGAGTAGGAGAATCGAGGACCAGATGACATAAGTTCAAGGTGAAGGGGGAAAAGATTTAATAGGGATCTGAGGGTTTACTTTTTCACAGAAAGGGTGGTGGGTATATGGAACAAGCTGCCAGAGGAGGTAGTTGAGGCTGGGACTATTCCATCATTTAAGAAACAGTTAGACAGGTACATGGATAGGACAGGTTTGGAGGGATATGGACCAAGCGCAGGCAAGTGGGACGAGTGTAGCTGGGACATCGTTGGCCGGTGTGGACGAGTTGGGCCAAGGGGCCTGTTTCCACATTCTATCACTATCACTCTATGACTATGACAGAAAGCGGATGGCTCGATGTGAGAAAACACAGAACCACAGCTGCCTGCTCGTACACAACAGGGATACGGAGTACTGGAGTAAACTCAGCAGGTCAGGCAGCATCTCTGGAGAACACAGATAGGTGACGTATTAGGTGCAGTCTCTTCTTCAGACGGATAGTACAGGTGGGGATAAGCTGAAAGAGGGGAGATGCAGGGTGGGTGAAATGTTGGTGGACCATGGGAGAGGGAGGTGTTTGGTGGACAGAGGAAAGTAGCAGGGGGGGAGGGGATGAATAGGTTGGAGTCCAGGTGAGACACAGGGGAGGGGGAGAAAGGAGGGTGTGTGTGGGTTAGTTGGAAATTACCGAAAATTGAAGAATTCAACATTCATACAATGATTCACTCGTGTTTTTATTATCACATGTGCAATTATTTTCTTACAGTCCACTAGAGTTGTGCCATACGTAAGCACATCCCCCATGCCGATGTGCAAATTGTACAAATCAGTCCACTGAGACAGTATGCAAGGGGCGCCATGTTTTGTCGCCATTTTCAAAGTCTAGTCTAGTTGTTGCGATTGGTGCCCGATCCAGCTGTGATCCGGCTGTGATCCAGCTGTGATCCGGCTGTGATCCAGCTGTGATCCAGCTGTGATCCAGCTGTGATCCGGCTGTGATCCAGCTGTTCCTCTGGTTTGTGTGGGGGCCTCGCTCTGGCAAAGGAGGGGGGGGGGGGAATGGAATAGTTTGAACATCTGCCCCGGCATTGTCAAAGCAGGGAGCTGCCCCAGGAACCATCCTTGGAATGGAAAGAACTGTAGCCAAGCAACTGCCCCCAAACCATTTGAAATTGCAAAGATGAAATGTGAAAACGCATACCTCCAGATTGAGGGAGAGTTTCCTACCAGCTGTTAGCAGGCAGCTGAATGGTCCTCTCATCAGCTGGAGGGCAGTCGTGACCTCATTGGAGACCTTTTCTTGGTTTCTTGGTCCTCCAAAATAGTCCAAATGGAATTTAAACTGGAGGTGGTACCTCATCTCCCCCCTCCCCCACACCTCTCTCCCCCCCTCCCCCACACCTCTCCTCCCCTCCCCCCCCCCTCTCTCCATCTCCCTCTCCCCTCCCCCTCCCCTCTCCTCTACCCTCCCCCCCACCCCTCTCTCCATCTCCCTCTCCTCACCCCTCTCCCTCTCCTCCCCCTCCTCCTCCCACCCCCTTCCCTCTCTCCCCCTCCGCCCCTTCCCCCTACCCCTCTGTCCCTCTTCCACCTCCCTCCTACCCCTCCCTCCCCACTCTTCCACTTCTCTCCCACTTACCCCCCCCCCCTCTCCCTCCCCCACCCCCTCTCTCTCTCTCTATCCCTCCCTTCCTCCCCTCCCACCCCTCTCACCCCACCCCCACTCCTTCCCCTACCCCTCTGTTCCTCTTACAGCACTCCCCCTACCCCTCCCTCCCTACCCACTCTTCCACTTCTCTCCCCCCTCCCTCTCTCCCCCCCTCTCTCCCCTCCCCTCTCTCCCCACCCCTCTCCCCCTCCCTCCACACTCTTCCCCTCCCTCCCCTACCTCATCTCCCTCCCCCCCTTCCCCCACCTCTCTCCCCATCCCTCTCTCCTCCCACTCCCTCTCCCTGCCTGCAGTCATACACAATAATAATAAATAACAAAACATACAATAAACACAAATTAACATCCACCACAGTGAGTTCACCAGGCACCTCCTCACTGTGATGGAGGCAAAGTCTTAGTCTCTGTCTCTTCCCTCCTTGTTCTCCCTCTGCGCTGAGGCGATCAATCCAGGCCGGAGATGCCGCCCTCAAGTCAGCGGACCTTTGAACCATCTTTGATCAGACTTTATTGGACGTCAATGTTATATCTTTGCAGTGATCACTGTAACCTTTATCTGTGCACTGTGGACGGTTAGATTAGTTTAGTTTAGAGATACAGCGCAGAAACTGGCCCATTGGCCCACTGATTCAACGCTAAGCAGAGATTCCCGCACACTCCGAAGATTTACAGGTATGTACAGGTTAATTGGCTTGATAAATGTAAACAATGTCCCTAATGTGTAGGATAGTGTTAATGTGTGGGGATCACTGGTCGGCGCAGACCCGGTGGGCCAAAGGGCCTGTTTCCGCGCTGTATCTCTAAACTAACACTATCCTACACACTAGCAACAATTAACATTTATACCAAGCCAATTAATCTACAAACATGTACTTGAAATGTGGGACAAAATCGAGGATCCGGAGAAAACCCACGCAGGTCACGGGGAGAACGTACAAACTCCTTACAGACAGCACCCGTAGTCAGGATCGAACCTGGGTCTCTGGCACTGCAAGGCAGCAGCTGCGCCTCCATGCTGCCCAAAATTGTATTCATGCATAATCTTTTCTCCGACTGGATAGCATGCAAACAAGACTGGATAGCATGCACACAAGACTGGATAGCACGCAAACAAGACTGGATAGCATGCACACAAGACTGGATAACATGCAAACACTGTACCTAGGTGCATGTGAAAATAATAAAGTAAACTCAACTAAATCTGGCATTCATATTTCCATCAGGCTTGACTGGGTTTCAAATAAAAACGGGAGGAGATTTAATTCTACACTGCTCTGCAGGTGGACCACGAAGGCAGCTCGAACTACACCACACCACACTGTACCACACCGCACCACACTGCATCACACCACCCTGCACCACCCTGCACCACACCACACTGCACCACACCACACTGCACCACACCACACTGCACCACACCGTACCACCACACCACACTGCACCACACCACACTGCACCACACACCGTACCACACACCACACTGCACCACCACACTGCACCACACCACACTGCACCACACCGCACCACACCACACTGCACCACACTGCACTGTACTACACTGTACTGTACTACACTGTACTACACTACACTGTACTACACTGCACTACACTGCACTGCACCACACCACACCACACTGCACCACACCGCACCACACCACACTGCACCACACACTGTACCACACCACACTGCACCACACCACCACACCACACTGCACCACACCGCACTGCACCACACTGCACCACACCGCACCACACCACACTGCACCACACCACCACCACACCCACCGCACCACACTGCACCACACCACACTGCACCACACCACCACTGCACCACACCACACTGCACCACACCACACACTGCACCACACCACACTGCACCACACCGCACCACACCACACACGCACCACACCACACCGCACCACACACCACACCACACCACACCACACTGCACCACACAACACTGCACCACACTGCACCCACACCACACCGCACCACACCACACTGCACCACACCACACTGCACCACACCACACTGCACCACACTGCACCACACCGTACCACACCACACTGCACCACACCACAACCGTACACCACACCACACTGCACCACACCACACCGCACTGCACCACACCGTACACACACCACACTGCACCACACCACACTGCACCACACCACACTGCACCGCACCACGCTGCACCACACCACGCTGCACCACACCACACTGCACCACACCACACTGCACCACACACGTACCACACCACACTGCACCACACTGCACCACACTGTACCACACTGTACCACACCACACTGTACCACACTGCACCACACCACACTGTACCACACTGCACCACACCACACTGGTCCACGCCACACATCACTGCACCATACTGCGCCACACTACCATACCACAGTGTACCACACTGTACCACACTGTACCACACCACACTGTACTGTACCACACTGTACCACACCACACTATACTGTACCACACTGAACCACTAACTCTACCACTCCGAACCACACTGTACCACACTGCACCACACCGTATACTAAACTTACCACATTATACTACACTGTACCACACTGTACTACACTGTACCACACTGAACCACACTGTACCACACTGTACCACACCACACTGTACCACACTGTACCACACTGTACCACACTGTACCACACTGTACCACACTGTACCACACTGTACTGTACCACACTGTACTATACCACACTGTACCACACACTGTACCACACTACACTGTACCACACTGTACCACACTGTACCACACTGTACCACACTGTACACTGTACCACACTGTACCACACTGTACACACCACACTGTACCACACTGTACCACACTGTACCACACTGTACCACACTGTACCGTACCACACTGTACCACACACTGTACCACACTGCACACACACCACACTGTACTACACTGTACCACACTGTACTGTACTGTACCACACCACACCGTACCACACCACACTGTACCACACTGTACTGTACCGTACCACACTGTACCACACTACACTGTACCGTACCACACTGTACCACACTACCACACCACACTGTATCACACTGTATCACACTGTACCACACTGTACCACACTACACACCACACCACACTGTACTACACTGTACCACACTACACTGTACCACACTACACTGTACCACACTACACTGTACCACACTGTACCACACTGCACCACACTGCACCGTACCACACCACACTGTACTACACTGTGCTACACTGTACCACACTATACTACTGTACCACACTGTACTACACACTACACTGTACTACACTGTACCACACTGTACCACACTGTACACACTGTACCACTACACTACACTGTACCACACCACACTGTACCACACTACACTGTACCACACTGTACTACACTGTACCACACTGTACTACACTGTGCTACACACACTACACTGTACCACACTACACTGTACCACACTACACTGTACTACACTGTACACACTACACTGTACCACACTGTACCACACCACACTGTACCACACCACACTGTACCACACTACACTGTACTACACTGTACCACACTGTACCACACTGTACCACACTGTACCACACTGTACTACACCACACCACACTGTCCACACACTGTACCACACTGTACCACACCACACTGTACCACACCACACTGTACCACACTGTACCACACTGTACCACACTGTACCACACACACTGTACCACACCACACTGTACCACACCACACACCACACTACACCACACTGTACCACACTGTACCACACTACACTACACCACACTGTACCACACCACACTGTACCACACCACACTGTACCACACCACACTGTACCACACCACACTGTACCACACTGTACCACACCACACTGTACCACACTGTACCACACTGTACCACACACCACACTGTATCACACTGTACCACACCACACTGTACCACACTACACTGTACCACACTGTACACACACACTGTACCACACTGTACTGTACGTACCACACTGTACCGTACCACCTGTACCACCACACTGTACCACACTGTACCACACTGTACCACACTGTACCACATTATACCACACCACCACATTGTACCACACCTACACTGTACCACACTGTACCACACCACACTGTACCACACCACACTGTACCACACCACACTACACTACACCACACTATACTGTGCTACACTACACCACACCACACTATACCGTACCACACTACACCGTACCGTACCACACTGTACCGTACCACACTGTACCACACTGTACCACACTGTACCACACTGTACTGTACCACACTGTACCCCACCACACACCGTACCGTACCACACACTGTACCGTACCACACCGTACCATACCACACCGTACCATATCACACCATACCAGACCACACCACACCACACTGTACCACACCACACTGTACCACACCACACTGTACCACACTGTACCACACCATACCACACTGTACCACACTGTACCACACTGTACCACACTACACTGTACCACACCACACTGTACCACATTATACCACACCACACTGTACCACACTGTACCACACTATACCACACTACGCTGTACCACACTACAACACACCATACCACACTGTACCACACTGTACCACACTACACTGTACCACACCACACTGTACCACACTACACTGTACCACACTGTACCACCACACCACACTGTACCACACCACACCACACTGTACCACACTGTACCACACTGTACCACACCACACTGTACCACACCACACCACACCACACTGCACCACACCACACTGCACCACACTACCACACTGTACCACACTGTACCGTTCCACACTGTACCACACCGTACCGTACTACACCACACTGTACCACACCACACCGTACCACACCGTACCACACTGTACCACACTGTACCACACTGTACCACACACACACACCACACCACACTGTACCACACACACTGTACCACACACACCCACACACACTGTACCTGTACCACACCACACACACTGTACACACACCACACTGTACCGTACTGTACCACACTGTACCCTGTACCACACTGTACACACTGTACACACTGTACCACACACACCACACTGTACCACACACACACCACACCACACCACACTGTACCACCTGTACCGTACCACACACTGTACCACACTGTACCACACCACACTGTACCCACACACACACTGTACCACACCACACACACACACACTGTACACACCACACACCACTGTACACACACACACCACACACACACACCACACACACCACACACACTGTACCACACCACACACACCACACCACACTGTACCACACCACACTGTGCCACACCACACTGTGCCACACTGTACCACACTGTGCCACACTGTACCACACTACACTGTACCACACTACACTGTACCACACTATACCACACTATACTACACTGTACCACACTATACTGTACCACACTACACTATACCACACTGTACCACACTATACCACACACACCACACACACCCACCACACTGTACCACATTACACCACACTGTACCACACTACACCACACCACACTGTACCACACACTGTACACACACACACACACCACACATGTACCACACCACACACTGTACCACACCACACATGTACCACACCACACTGTACCACACACACACTGTACCACACCCACCACACCACACTGTACCACACTGTACCACACTGTACCACACTGTACCACACTGTACCACACACACACTGTACCCACCATGTACCACACACCACACACCCACCACACCACACCACACACACCACACACACCACACACCACACACACACACACCACACACCACCACACACACACCGTACCACACCACACCTGTACACACCACACTACACTGTACCACACTACCACACTACACACTACACTGTACCACCCACACACACACTGTACCACACACACACACACACTGTACCGTACACACTACCACACTGTACCACACTGTACACACACTGTACCACACCACACACACCACACTGTACCACACCACCACACTGTACCACACACACACTGTACCACCACACACTGTACACTACTACACACACTACACCACACACACACACACTGTACACTGTCACACACACCACACACACCACACACTGTACCACACTACACTGTACCACACACCGTACCACACTGTACCACACTACACTGTGCAGTACCTACACTGTACCACACTGTACCACACAACACACACACACACTGTACACACACACCACACTGTACCACACCACACTGTACCACACTGTACCACTGTACCACACCACACTGTACACCACACTGTACCACACACACACTGTACCTGTACCACCACACCACACTGTACCACACTGTACACACTGTACACACACACCACTGTACCACTGTACCACACACCACACTGTACCACACCCACACTGTACCACACTGTACACACACCACACCACACTGTACCACACACCACACTGTACCACACTGTACCACATTATACCATACTGTACCACACTACACCACACCGCACTGTACCACACCACACTATACCACACTGTACCACACCACACTGTACCACACTGTACCACATTATACCATACTGTACCACATTATACCACATCACACTGTACCACACCACACTGTACCACACTGTACCACCACTGTACCACACACTGTACCACACTGTACCACACTATACCACACTGTACCACACTGTACCACACCACACTGTACCACACTGTACTGTACCACACTGTACCACACTGTACCACACTGTACACTGTACCACACTGTACCACACTGTACCACACTGTACCACACCACACTACACCACACCACACTGTACCACACTACACCACACTGTACCACACTACACTGTACCACACCACACTGTACCACACTGTACCACACTGTACCACACTGTACCACACTGTACCACACTGTACCACACTGTACACCCACTGTACCACACCACACTGTACCCCCACACACACTGTACCACACTGTACCACACCACACTGCACCACACTACACTATACCACACTACACTATACCACACTACACCACACTGTACCACACTGTACCACACCACACTATACCACACTGTACCACACTGTACCACACTGTACCATACCACACTGTACCACACTGTACCACCCTACACTGTACCACACTGTACCACACTGTACCACTGTACCACACCGTACCACACTGTACCACACCACACCGTACCACACTGTACCACACCACACCGTACCACACCACACTGTACCACACCGTACTGTACCACACTGTACCGTACCACACGGTACCACACGGTACCACACCACACTGTACCACACTGTACCACACTGTACCACACACACACACACCACACTGTACACGTACCACACTACACCGTACACACACCGTACCGTACCACACCGTACACACCACCACCACACCGTACCACACCACACCACACCGCACCACACTGTACCACACCGCACCACACTGTACCACATTATACCACACCGTACCACACCACACCGTACCACACTGTACCACACCACACTGTACCACACTGTACCACACCACACTGTACACACACCACACTGTACCCACACACACTGTACCACACTGTACACACACTGTACCACACACACTCACACTGTACACACACCACACTGTACCACACACACCACACTGTACCACACACACTGTACCACACTATACACATGTACCACACCACCACACCACACTGTACCACACCACACTGTACCACACTGTACACACACCACACTGTACCACACTGTACACACACTGTACCACACCACACTGTACCACACCACACACTGTACCACCACCACACTGTACCACTCTGTACACACACTGTACCACAACCACACTGTACCACACCTGTACACACACACCACACTGTACCACACCGTACTGTACATCACACTGTACACGTACACACACCGTACCGTACCACACCTGTACCACACTGTACCACACTGTACCGTACCCACACACTGTACCACACTGTACCACACTGTACCACCACACCGTACCCACACCGTACCACACTGTACCACACACGTGCCACACACCTGTACCCACACACACACACTGTACCACACTACACACTGTACCACACCACACCACACACACACTACACCACACCACACACACTACACACCCACACTGTACCACACTGTACCACACTGTACACACACCACACTGTACCACCACACTGTACCACACTGTACACACTGTACCACACTGTACACACACTGTACCACACTGTACCACACTGTACCACACTACACACACCACACCACACTGTACACCACACACACAACGTACCCCACACCACAACGTACCACACCACACACGTACCACACCACACACGTACCACACACACACACGTACACACACACACACACACGTACACCACACCACAACGTACCACACCACAACGTACCACACCACAACGTACCACACCACAACGTACCACACCACAATGTACCACAATGTACCACACCACACCGTACACTGTACCACACTGTACCACACTGTACCACACTGTACCACACTGTACCACACCACACTGTACCACAATGTACCACGCTTCACTATAATTTACCACACTACACTGTCCACTACACTATACTACACTGTACTACACTGTCCAACACTGTCCACCACACTGTACCACACCACACTGTACACACACCACTGTACACACACCACACTGTACCACACCACACTGTACCGTACCACACTACACTATACTATAACACACTATACTGTAACACACGAAACTACACACCACACTGTACCACACCACACTGTACTGTACCACACTACACTGTACCACACTGTACCACACCACACTGTACCACACTGTACCACACTGTACACACTGTACCACACTGTACCACACCACACTGTACCACACCACGTACCACACTGTACCATACCACACCACACCGTACCACACCATACTGTACCACACCACACTGTACCACACTGTACCACACTGTACCACACCACACTGTACCACACCGTACCACACCACACTGTACCACACACACACCACACCACACTGTACCACACCACACTGTACCACACCACACTGTACCACACTGTACCACACTGTACCACACTGTACCACACTGTACCGTACCACACTGTACCACACCGTACCACACCACACACACCGTACCACACCGTACCGTACCACACCGTACCGTACCACCGTACCGTACCACACCGTACCGTACCACACACCACACCGTACCACACCATACCACATTATACCACACCACACTGTACCACATTATACCACACCACACTGTACCACACCACACTGTACCACATGTACAATGTACCACACCACACTGTACCGTACCACACTGTACCACACCACACCACACTGTACCACACTGTACCACACCACACTGTACCACACTGTACCACACTGTACCACACCGTACCACACCATACTGTACCACCACACTATACCACACCACACTGTACCACACCACACTGTACCACACCACACTGTACCACACCACACTGTACCACACTGTACCACACTGTACCACACTGTACCACACCACACTGTACCACACCACAACACTGTACCACACTGTACACACTGTACCACACTGTACCACACCACACTGTACCACACCACACTGTACCACACACTGTACACACACTGTACCACACACCACACCACACTGTACCACACTGTACCACACTACACCACACTGTACCACACCACACTGTACCGTACCACACTGTACCACACCACACTGTACCACCACACTGTACCACACTGTACCACACTGTACCACACCACACTGTACCACACCGTACCACACCGTACCGTACCACACCGTACCGTACCACACCGTACCGTACCACACCGCACCGTACCACACCGTACCACACCGCACCGTACCACACACACTATACCACACTGTACCACACCACACCACACCACACCGTACCACACCACACCACTACACTGTACCACACTGTACACACTGTACCACACTGTATCACACTGTACCACACTGTACCACACTGTACCACACCGTACCGTACCACACCGTACCACTGTACCACACCACACTACACCACACTGTACCACACTGTACCACACCACACTGTACCACACTGTACCACACTGTACCACACCACACCACACTGTACCACACCACACTGTACCACACTGTACCACATTATACCACACCACAATGTACCACTCTGTACCACACTGTACCACACTACACTGTACCACACTACACTGTACTACACTGTACCACACTACACTGTACCACACTGTACAACACTGTACCTGTTTGATTTTCCTTCATGCTCTCCCTGCATCTGATGCTGGGACGGAGCTGAGGTTGGGGGTGGGTAGCTGGGTGATCCAGTCTCAGGTGAACTTGGCCAGGGTGCGTGGAGCTGGGGAAGCAGGGAGACGGAGCCAAGCTCCCTCGTCGTGTGGCGGTGGCGTTGATTTGTTTCTGGGGGCGAGGTGTTAATTGGTAACAGCCTGGCAGAGGTAGTGAGCATTAGGTAATGTCTACAATCACTGCCATCTGTGAGCAGATGGAAACAACAATGACTGAAGGCAGCTCCAGCAAGTCAATGATTCCCTTCAGGGAAAGTCCTTGTTAATCGTTTGAGCAGGGAGAATAGAGTTCTGATATGCAAACACCAAACGGCTCTGGTTCTCCACTGCCTGGCCTCTCCCAGCTACCAGAATTCAAGTTCAAGTTCACATGTATAGCCACATGCACCAATTAAGGTTCAGTGCGATTAGATTCACCATGCAGCCATCCAAAAAAAGATCACAATACACAATAGAATATAACATGAACATCCGCCACAGTGGACTCAACATTCCTCACTGTGGTGGAAGGCAATAACTTTGTCAGTCCTCCTCCTTTGTTCATCCGTGGTCGGGGCCATGAACCATCCTGGTCCACCTGTAGATGTCTGGGAGGAGTGTGTGTATGCATGGGATGTGCGAGGTTGGTCCAACCCTTCTTTCAATATGTGAAGGGGCTGCTCCTCAGATGCTGCTGCTGTTGCTCTTCATATCTCCGGGCAACCCGTGCGGAGAGGGATGGGTCTGTCCATGGGGGATTTGCTCCAGGGCCTGGCTAGGCTGGCCATTCATGGGCCATGGTGGGGAGGGGGGAGAGAGGGCTGATGAAGGCTGATTACCTGCCTCTCTTCTGGCCTTATGTCCGATCCCAGGTGTCCCTGGAGCGGGGACTCAAGTTTAACGTGTTGATTTGAGACATGCTTGTATATATATATATATATATATATATTAATTTTAGGTTGTCGTAGGGGCAGCATGGAGGTGCAGCGGTAGAGCTGTTGCCAACAGCGCCAGAGACTCAGGTTTAATCATGACTGCGGGTGCTGTCTGTACGGAGTTTGCACATTCTCCACATGGGTGTAGAGAATTAGCTCCCACACACCAAAGACGTGCAGGTTTGTAGGTTAATTGGCTTCTGTAATCTAAATTGCCCCTAGTGTTTGTAGGATGGAGTTAGTGCAAAGGCAGGCTGAAGAGCCTGTTTCCACGCTGTATCTCTAAACTAAATTAAACTAGAACTGTATTAATTATCTTTTCAACATCATAAACTTACTTTTGTAAAACAAAATGCACTGTGATTTCACTGCACACTGTCAGTGCGTTCCCCATCCCCCTCTCCGCATCGACCCTTCCCCCCCCCCCCACCCCCCACCAGCTGCTCGGTGGAATGGCAGGCAGTGCGGGGATGCCGATGCAACACCAGAGGCACAGGTTCAATCCTGACCTCCGGCGCTGTCCGTGTGGAGTTCGCATGCTCTGCTTGGGTTTCCCTTCCTCCCTTTACACCCTTCCGGTGAAAGGGGAAAGATTTAATAGGATCCCGAGGGGGAACATTTTTACACAAATCGTGGTGGGTGTATGGGACGTGCTGCCGGACGAGGTAGTTGAGGAAGGTACAATAACGGTTACTAAACATTTGGACTGGTACGTGGATAAGACAGGTTTAGAGGGATGTGGGCCAAACGCGGGCAGGTGGAGCTAGTATAGATCAGTTTGATGAAGGGTCTCAACCCGAAATGTCGCCCATTCCTTTTCTCCAGAGATGCTGGCTGACCCGCTGAGTTACTGCAGCTTTTTGTGTCCATCGTATTGTAGATGGGACATGTTGGTCGGCGTGGGTAAGTGGACCAAAGAGCCTGTTTGCACACTGCATGATTCCATTACTTTGATTCTATGATCTTCGGGGAAAGGCAGAGCAGGTTAGAGGGGCCAAATGGCCTACTTCTGCCCTATTCCTTGTGGGAGAGGGATGATGATTGTTATCCTGAAAGCAATAACAAAGTGCTGGAGGGACTTGGTGGGTCGGGCAGCATCTGTGGGGGGAAATAGACAGACAATGTCTTGGGGGCATGGTGGGAGCCAATTCAGTCATAATATTAAATAGGCCCAGATCTCATTCCCCCATCACATGGACCACACTCAGTCTGATGTGTTTGGCTGTGTCCTCCACTTAGTTAAGCTCCCTCTGCACACATCCACTGTTACCTTCCCTCCGTTACACCTGCGACCACATCAAGGGCAACCTCACATGATGGTCCTAATCATTTCTCTCCCTCCTTCTCCCTCTTCCTCTATTTCTCCCTCTGCCTCTTCCTCCCCCTCTCTCCCACTCTCCCTCTCTCTCTCTTACTCCCCTCTCTCTCTTCCTCTCTCTCCTCTTTCCATTTTCACTTTCTTTTTCTCCCAAAATCTCGTTGGGGAAGTCCAGAACAAGGGGTCACAGTTTAAGGATAAAGGGGAAATCTTTTAGGACTGAGATGAGAAAAACATTTTTTACACAGAGAGTGGTGAATCTCTGGAACTCTCTGCCACAGAAGGTAGTTGAGGCCAGTTCATTTGCTATATTTAAGAGGGTTAGATGTGGCCCTTGTGGCTAAAGGGATCAGGGGGTATGGAGAGAAGGCAGGTACAGGATACTGAGTTGGATGATCAGCCATGATCATATTGAATGGCGGTGCAGGCTCGAAGGGCCGAATGGCCTACTCCTGCACCTATTTTCTATGTTTCTCCCCACGTTCTCTACGTTTCTCTTACAAACTCTCTTTTCACTGTCTCTCTCTCTCAACCCATACACACTCCTTTTCACTCTCATTCTCTCTCCCTCTTATTTCCTTATCTCTCTCTCTCTCTCGCATTCTGTCACTCTCTCTCAGCCGCTGTCCCATTTTCCCTCTCCCTCTCTGTATCTCATCGCCCCTCTCCTGCCCACCCGCCTGTGTGCCTCCCACAGTCTCTCCCTCTCCCCTCAGCCTGACTGCATGCAGCAGGTTTGAGGTGTTGCATGCCAATGAGTTGCTGACAAGCCGTGAGCCTGCGCTGCGTTCTCTGCTTTGCCAGTGAAGGGGGAGCTGACACATTTGATGTTGCTTGCCGTGGCTTTCAAGAGAAGATGATCTGATTAGTTTTACCGGAGCCTTGCCCGCAGGTGATGTGGAATCTGGAGCAAGCGGGAAACAGCAGGCAGGTGCTTGCAGCCCAGTCCCCAGAGTACAAACCCCCCCCCCCCCCACCCCCGTTCCAGTTACCCTCAGGCAGGAGGGGGGAGGGGTGGAGTGAATAGGACACCATGGGTGGAAGGTGGCCAGTGGGTGTGGTGGGATGGGGAGGGTGGTGGGGGGGTTTTGAATGAATGGGGAGGGGGGGTTTTTTGAGGGTTGAGGTGGGTTTAGATGGGGGGGGGGGGTGGGTTTAGATGGGGGTGGTGTGGGTTTATGGGATGGGATGGGGGGTTTGATGGGTGGGTTTAGGTGGAGATGGGGGTGGGGGGTCGGTTGGGTTTAGATGGGGTTGGGGTGGGTTTAGATGGGGGGTGGGGGGTGGTGTGGGTTTAGATGGGATGGGGGGGGGTTGAGGTGGGTTTAGATGAGGGGGGTATTGGTGAGGTTGGTGTGGGAGCTAATGAGGTGGGGAGGGACTGGCCAAAAGCAGAACCACTGTAGTGGAAGTGGACGACCCTTTTAAAGGTCACTGCTCTCTTTTAGGCCGTGGCTTCCAGTAACACACCATGTGACCCACCTGATGCTCTCCCCCCCCCCTACTCTGCCATTCCAACATGGCTGATCTATCTCTCCCTCTCAAGCCCATTAGCTGGGGTGGCAGCATTAAACATGTGCAACATGAGCCGGCCTGTCACCTCCCACAGCCTCTCTACACTCACCGTATCTACCACCAGCCCAAGTGAACCCCAGCAGCATCCACATCCCATCCACAGCCGTCTAGGAGCCCTGGTATTGTCAGCGCTGCCCTTCTAAATGGCCTGTCCCAATTAGGCGATATTTTAGGCAACAGTGGCAACAGTGGCTGTCGCGGCGTGACGTCGGAGAAAACGGCTCTTTGCACCCACCCCACGACAATGTCCACGAACAGCTACCACCTAATCGACGACAAACTACGCCAAACAGTGACACAATTCCTTGCGACTTGGGACATCCACCTACGACCACACCTACAACAACCTTCGACCACACAGGCGACAACCTACGACACCCAAAGTCAACCTACCTCCACCCGCGACAACCTACGACAAGCTACGACCCTGTGGGCGACAAATGAAGACAACGGAAGACTTCTCTTGACGCCGGAACTGTCGCCGGTTGACGTAGGATGATGTAGGTTGTCGCCAATGGAATTCACCAGGGTCATGACCCGGCGACAACCAACGTCACCTGGCGCCATCCTGGCGACAACCTTCGACAGGAGAAGATGGGCAACGTCAAGCCCACTGTTGCCGAAAGGTTTTGAGCATTTCAAAATCCAGCGGAGTCAAGAAATAAGTAACGACACTTGAGGAGACCGCTCGCGACAATACAGGCGTCATGCCGTGACCATGTGGCGACAGACTATTTTTTGTCTGTTGCCGAAAAACAATCACCTAAGTGGGACAGGCCCTTTAGGCTTGCTCCATGTACCAGATTCCCCAAAGGGCGCCATCCTGACTTACAATTGTCAACGAGATGTGCCAGCTGCCCCACTTAATCGGTGCCAATCTTATCACGTATAGCGAAAGCAGCAGCAGCGTGAATCAAGGATTGTGTGGCTTGTCCCAGCCCCACACTCACAACAAGCACCAGATTCACACTTTGTAACACTCTATTCTGCACTCTGGTTATTTTTCTCTTCACACTCCCTGTTGTACTTGTGTGTGGCTTGACTGTGGTATACTCTGATCGGGTAGCACATAGAACAAAGCTTCTCACTGTATCTCGGAACACGTGACAACAACAAACCAATACCAACTACCCTTCCGTTTCCAGGAGGCCTGTTTGTATCAGTGGAGGTGAGCGAGGCCTGTATTTCCAGAGGGCATCACAGCCTGTGCCCACACCCATCAGTGCCCCTCTGAAGTACGTTCATGATGGTAACATCCTACTAACTTTTAAATGATGGGGTCTTTAATGAGGTCTTTAAAATGATGAGAGGGATAGACAGAGTTGATGTGGACAAGCTTTTCCCTTTGAGAATAGGGAAAATTCAAACAAGGGGACATGACTTCAGAATTAAGGGACAGACGTTTAGAGGTAATATGAGGGGGAACTTCTTTACGCAGAGAGTGGTAGCGGTGTGGAATGAGCTCCCAGTGGAAGTGGTGGAGGCAGGTTCATTGGTATAATTTAAAAATAAATTGGATAGGCATATGGATGAGAAGGGAATGGAGGGTTATGGTATGAGTGCAGGCAGGTGGGACTAAGGGGAAAAAAATTTGTTCGGCATGGACTTGTAGGGCCGAGGTGGCCTGTTTCCGTGCTGTAATTGTTACATGGTTATATGGTTATATAACTACTAGAGAGCGGTCCTGAGCTACTATCTACGTCAGTGCTTCCTAAACTATTTCACAATCACTACATTTCATTCACCCTCGACTACATTTTCTTATGTTTTTTGGTCATTTTCGTCTAATTCTCCCTCCAATAAAAGATATAATTTTATATATAATTTATTTTGTCACATGAGCAAAAAACATAAATTGACTCATTTCTTAAGTGTTTATTTTATTCAACTTATTGAACATCCTAAAAATATGTAAAGAAAACTAGGAGTGAACAAAAACAGTTTAATTGCCACTGGAGTTGGAAAATCATTCTATTAGAATGATTAAAAAAAACATTCCAACGTTTAAACACTGGGCTTCAGCCCCATCCTACCCTTTCGGGCTTTGATTACTGCAGTTTGTTTTGTGGAAAACTAGCTTAAACAAACCGTGGAGTATTTGATTTAATATATTAGTATCCAACTAATACAGTTTTCTATAATTCTCTTCGCCGAAAGCTCACAATACCACCAAATATCTACCTTGGTCGCTAAATTGCTACACGTAGTAAAGTTCCAGTTCAACAGTTGCCTGCGGCGATCCTCCAGTGTTGCCATTTGTAAATGTATGATCCCACTAGCTCGTCTGGTCTTCCCTAAAAGGTTATATTACAGCAAATTTGGGAAATATCCTGCGATTATGAAATTAGAAAACCATAGGTAGAGAGAAAAAAGCACATCAAATTTCCAGCTCCACTGCCATTAAAACCAATAAGAGCTTACTAACCACTTTAATAGCAATTCCTTTAAGTATCGAAAAAAATATATAAATATCTGAATAAATTAAGTCATTCACCCCTCTAGTTTCATTCACCCCCAAATAATCTCATTCACCCTTGGGTGAACCATTCACCAATTTAAGAAGCACTGATCTACATCATTGATAGTCAGACTATCTTTGATCAGACATTACTGGATTTTATCTTGCACTAAACGTTATTGACATTATCCCCTTTATTCTGTATCGGTACACAGTGGATGGCTGGATTGTCTTTCTGCTGACTGGTTAGCACACAACAAAAGCTTTTCACTGTACCTCAGAACAAGTGACAATAAACTCAACTCAACTCAAACTCAAAAAGAGCAACTGCTCCACAGTACCAGAGACCCGGGTTCGATCCCGACCTTGGGTGCTGCCTGTGTGGAGTTTGCACGTTCTCCCCGTGACTACTTGGGTTTCCTCCGGGTGCCAGGGTTTCCTCTCACATGCCAAAGAGGTGTGGGTTTGCAGGGTTAAGTGGCCACTGTAAAATGTCTGTAGGAGTGGATGGGAAAACGGGATAACATGGAACTAGTGTGAACTGGTGATGGGTGCATGGCCCATAAACAACACAAACGCCATTGTTTCTGCTCAGATCCCAGCTGGTGGGGACCAGTGACTGAATTATCATTCATTCCAGGGAATAAGCTGAACTGCAGCGCTCCGAAGGATGACAATGTGTGGTGCTCCAATTCAGAGTTCTCTGGAACTCTCTGCCACAGAGGGTAGTTGAGGCCAGTTCATTGGCTATATTTAAGAGGGAGTTAGATGTGGCCCTTATGGCTAATGGGATCAGGGGGTAGGGAGAGAAGGCAAGTACGGGATACTGAGTTTGATGATCAGCCATGATCATATTGAATGGCGGTGCAGGCTCGAAGAGTCGAATGGCCTACTCCTGCACCTAATTTCTATGTTTCTATGTCACTTTTATTAAATGCTGCAGGTTCCAAGGGATTGAAAAGAGCACCAAGCCTGGGCCTGTGTGTCTTTGGTTTACGGGCCGCTGGAAGCCAGTGACTTTCCTGCCCATGGTGCCTCCCTCTGGGCTCGGCACCCAATCTACGGGCCCCTGTCCTGGTGTGGCCCTTGACTTGTCACCATCTTTAACATCAACCAGTTAACTGGTTTACCAGGAACGCCACTAAGCAGATGTGGGACGACAGATGGCACAATGGGCTAAGTGTTCGGCTGGCGACCGGAAGGTAGCCGGTTCGAATCCCGCTTGGAGTGCATACTGTCGTTGTGTCCTTGGGGCAAGACACTTCACCCACCTTTGCCTGTGTGTAAATGTAATGTAATTATGTGAAGCACTTTGGGGTCAATGCAAGTTGACTAAAAATGTGCTATATAAATAAATTATTATTATGTAATGCAGATACATGCACAGAGGAAACAATTAATGCGAACTAGGCGAACGCTAAGTCAACTTAGACAAATTACAATCTTGTTTAATTAAGCCAAAGGTGCTTTCACACATTTAAAAAAAGGAAGCACACTCGTTGATCAAAAACCCTTTGGATTCCTGAAGAATTGATCCGTTTGCGATGAACTCCCCGGGCGAGCGGGATTCTCAGGTGTATGTCCGCACAACACAATTTCACATATCACCCTTACGCCATCAGACGTGCCAAGGCTCTTCTGCGCCTGTAATCCGCATTAAACTATGCCAGCTTAGCATGAGCTCATTCGGATGTGGAAGGAAACAGGAGCTCCTGGTGGGAAACCCACACAGTCACAAGACGAACGTGCAAACTCCACATTGGCAGCACTGGAGTTTGCATCAAACCTGGGTCTCTGGCGCTGTCAGGCACCAATTCCACCAGCTGTGCATTCCCTTTTGTGGTCATTGAGATGGAGGATCATTCACGATTGTAATGAAGGGGGGGCAAGGTCGAAGGGCCGAATGGCCTGCTTTCACGGTCATCACTGAGAGAAGGGGAGCCGTGCATTTACTGATGATGTGCCTGAAACATATGAAATAGAAGGAGCAGGCCCTTCAGCCCTTCGCGCTTGTTCCCCCATTCATCACAATCATGAATGATTCTCTATCTCAGTAGCGACAAAAGGGATGGCATGGTGGTGTATCTGCCAGAGCCACTGCCTCTGAGATCTGTTTGCCTGCGCTCTCCGAGGAGACTCTTGCCACCAGATTCATCCTGTTGGGCGGAAGGATGTGACTTCAAGTCAAGTCCATGGAAACAGGCCCGACTCGTGCGTGCTGACCAAGGTGTCTCCCAGTGTTTGGCCCATATCCCTCTAAATCTTTCCAACCCACTTACCTGTCCAAATGTCTTTTAAGCATTGTAATTGTACCCGCCTCTACCACTGCCCCTGGCAGCTCCTTTCATATACCCAGCCTACTCTGCAAGCAACAATTGCTGTTTAGGACCCCTTCAAATTTTTCCCCTCTCATCTTAAACCCAGGCCGTCCAGCTTTAGACTCCCCTACACCGTGACCGCATACCTATGCCCTGCAGGATTTTATAAACCTTTATAAGGTCATCTCTCACCCTCCCACACTCCAGCTGGGAAGGACCGAGCTTCTCCTTAAGATCCACTCAAGCAAGTCAAGTCAAGTCAAGTTTATTTGTCACATACACATACGAGATGTGCAGTGAAATGAAAGTGGCAATGCTCGCGGACTTTTGTGCAAAAGACAAACAACAAAACAAATTATAAACACAATCATAACACACATATTCTTTTACATAATAAAAAAGCCTTCCAGTCCTTATGAATCACCTCTGCAAAGTTTACTTTAGACTTTAGAGATACAGCGCAGAAACAGGCCCTTTGGCCCACTGAGTCTGGTGGGTTTACAATTTTTACCGAAGCCAATTAACCTACAAACCTGTATGTCTTTGAAATGTGGGAGGAAACCAGAGCACCAGGCGAAAACCCACGCTGTCACGGGGAGATCATACAGACAGCACCCGTAGTCAGGATTGGACCCGGGTCTCTGGCGCTGTGAGGCAGCAATTCTACCGCTACGCCACTTGCGTCTTGATGGTTTCTTGGGGACTTTCTGATGGATTGTGCTAGGACGTATGCCAGTACTGTGGAAATATAGGTCACTCACAAAGAGTATGCAGAAGAGCAAAATGTTCCGCTTGTGAATAATGTATGATCAGCTTCACAGAGGACACAGAAGCAGAGGAGTCTGTTATCGACTGACTACACAGCTGAGGGAGGGAGGATGGAATGTCAGTGAATGTGCAGCTGGTAACTGGGACAAGGGTCGCACTCCTTACTGAAGTCCATCTACATGGAGAGGCTACGGAGGTGAAACGCAAAGCGCTGGAGTAACTCAGAGGGTCAGGCAGCATATCTGAAGAACATGCACAGGTAACGTTTCTGGTCGGGACCCTTCTTCAGACTTTAGAGATACAGCTTCGGCTACAGGCCCTTCAGCCCGCCGTGTCAGGGCCGACCAGCAATCACCCCGCACACTAGCACTAGGGAGAATTTACTATTTTTACCGAAGCCAATTAACCTACAAATCTGTACGTCTTTAGAGTGCGGGAGGAAACTGGAACACCCGGAGAAAACCCACGTGAACATACGAACTCCATATAGACCGCACCTGTAGTCAGGACCGAACGCAGGTCTCTGGCGCTGTAATGCAGCAACTCTACCACTGCCTGACAAACCAAAAGATCACTGATCCATGTTCATCACAGATGCTGCCTGACCTGTGTGTTACTCCAGCACTTTATGTCTTCTTTCACAAACCAGCATCTGTAGTTCTTTGAGTCTCCCTCCACAGAAGCTGCCTGACCCACTGAGTTCCTCCAGCGCTTTGTGTTTTGCTCAAATTTCCAGCATCTGCAGTTTCTTGTGTCGCCATGACTACTGAGGTGTTCAGTGGCAGACTGACCAGGCCTGAAGTGGGCTCCCTATATCAAGTGGGCCCCTGATGAAGTGGGCCCCCTTTGTCTCCTGGCAACCAATATTTTTAGACCCAGTCCGCCACTGGAGGTGTTCCTTGCAGCCACTGCCACCTACCAAACACAGGGCGGAGTTCAGGCTAGTACTTTATTCCTTGAAATTAAGATAAGGCCCATGAGCCCTGGCAACATCCTCATACATTTTCTCTGCACTCTTTACAGCCTAGCCAGGTCAATGGGTCAGGTAGCATCTGTGGAGGGAATGTACAGGCGTTGTAAGGGAAATTAAGAGACTTACCTCAATTTTTCATTAGAACTCACCTATAAAACCTTCTGTCACACCGCAGGCCTCATTGGTTGAGACAGACCCTAGCCTTTGGAAAGACAAGGTGAAATACTGGTGACAAAATGGCCACTGGTTGCTGGCATTTTAAACACCTATCAGTCCTGAGATAGACACAAAAAGCTGGAGTAACTCGGCAGGTCAGGCAGCATCTCTGGAGAAAATACCCAAGTGGCGTTTCAGGTCAGATCCCAGTCTGAAGAAGGCTTCCGACCCGAAACGTCACCCATCCTTTTTCTCCAGAATTACTCCAGCACCTTGTGTCTATCTTCTGTATAAACCAACATTTGCAGTTCCTTCCTACACAGATCAGCCCTGAGAGTTGCTTTTGCCAAATGAAATGTGCCTTTAAGAGTTGCTTCAATGTTGAGCAGCCACCCAGCCACTGCAGTAGTGTGTAATTGAAGGTAATTGGAATAATTAAAGTGTCTGGCCTTGTCAAATTGCCTGTCCTCCATTGCCCCTGTTTCATGGAAAGACACAAAATGCTGGTTAAAAAAAAGACACTTAATGCTGGAGTAACACAGCGGGTCAGGCAGCATCTCTGGAGAGCATAGATAGGTGACGTTATGGGTCAGGCCCCTACTTCAGGCCTCAGACAGTGTTTGCATAATTCATGATGCTCTACTTCAGCTTCACGGAGGTGAGATTAATTTAATTATGAATCAAGAGTGTTTAGATGCCATAAGCACGAACAACGAAACATGAAATTCTCACTCGCAGCAGCATAATAGGCCTGTGAAACTATAAACACTGCTACATCCTTACTGCTACCAAAGTCAGTCCATAGAAGCCTGAAGAAGTGTCCGGTTCCTTTTCTACAGAGATGCTGCCTGACCCGCTGAATTGTTCCAGCATTTTGTGTCTTTTCCACGGCCCTCTGAGGGCTTCTGCCCGCGGCCCACTGGGCTGCCTGAGGCCCTGGCATAAAGCCAACCTCCACAGCCCACTTGCTGTTTAAATAGAGCTGTCCAGCCACAGACTGACCAGCACACCCAGGCCACTTTGCTCCTCTACACTAACGAATCTCTCGCCAGCGCAGTTACTGGCCTGGGAGAGAGAGCGAAGCATTCCCAGTTCCAGGAATCTGCAGGCAGTGCCATGAAGACTGAGGTCATCTGTTTCCAGGAATCTGGGGCCAGCATCAGGGAGAGCAATTTATCCAGGCTTTGAATCAGGGGGAATGTAGGAGCAGCACTTCCACTAAACCAAGCTAAGGAGGAAGCGTGGCACTTCCCCCCCACGACACAACACCACCTGCTTCTCACGGTGGAGAGGGGTGCCGAAGCAGTCAGTCCCTTTATACCTGAAATGATCACATTCTTAAATCACTCGGCAGCCAACAGTTTCACCAGGGGTGGAGCGTTCCTGCCCACCATCATGCCTTAACTATACTGATCCCACTCCCCTGCATCAATCCCCAATCCCGCTTTAATTCTCCTTCCCATTCCCACACTGACCTTTATGTCCTTGGTCTCCTCCATTGTCAGAGTGAGGTTTAAACGCAACTTGGAGGACCAGCATCTCATATTTTGCTTGGCCAGCTTACGGCCCAGTGGTATGATTCTTGATTTCTCTCATTTCAGGTAGGACTGGCATTTCCTCTCTCTCTATCCCTTCCCCACCCAAGTCACACTAGTTTCTTGTTTTCACCCAACAAACAGCTAACAATGGCCTGTTTCCTTTATCATTGTTACGTTTTTGCGTATCTTTCATTCATTGTTTTTTATCTCTCTACATCATCATCTACATCCCTCGTTTCCCTTATCCCTAACTAGTCTGAAGAAGAGGCTCGACCCGAAACGTCACCCATTCCTTCTCTCCGGCAAAGCAGCCTGTCCCACTGAGTTACTCCAGCTTTTTGTATCTATCTTCCCTCTATGCCTCGTTCATTTGAGTACATTTGACCATGCGGAGGTTTATAAAATCTCGAATGAATAGCCACAGTCTTTCCCCCAGGACGTGGGCGTCTAATACTAGAGGGCATGTGTTTAAGGTGAGAGGGGAAAGATGTAACGAACAGCTCAGGAACAGGGGGGGGTCAGCACGGTGGCTCAGTGGTAGAGTTGCTGCCTTACAGCGCCAGTCACCCGGGTTCCATCCTGAATACAGGTGCTGTCTGTACGGAATTTGGACATCATCCCCATGACCACGTGGGTTTTCGCCGGGTGCTCTGGTCTCCTCCAACACTCCAAAGACGTACAGGTTTGTAGGCTAATTGGAATCTGTAAACTAAATTGTCCTAGTGTGTAGGATAGTGCTAGTATTGCTGGCCAACGTTGATTAGGTGGGCTGAAGGGCCTCTTTACGCACTGTATCTCTAAAGTGTAAAGTCTAGAGTCGCCGATCCATGTCCTCCAGATTTGCTGCCTGAGCCACTGAGTTACTCCAGCACTGTGGTTTTGCTCATTGCAGTTAGTTGTCAGCCTCTGTCATAACACATGATGAGAGGCCTTGCTAACAGGAGGGGAACGGAGCAGAGGGAATCACCGACTTGAAGGAGTTATACAATGACTCATTAATAATTTGGTGCTTGCATCGCTGAGTTTAAAAGCTTTTAAGTGTGGTGCAGCGTGGCTGCTGCACCTTGCAGAGTGGTCCCCAGTGAAGACAGAGGGAAGTGCCCACTCAACCACAGAGCTTGCGGTGAGGAAAGCAGCCAGGCTCTGATAACAAGGTCTGCCGTTCATGTCCACTCTCCCTAGACACTTCACAGGAGCACAATCGGAGCAGGCTGGGCTACTGAAGGGGGAAGGGAGAGGTGGGCAACAGCTCGTGGGAGGCATGGTGAGGGAAGAGGAAGGATGGGAGAGAGGGAGTCACAAAGGAACAGCTCTGTGTCTGAAACCAGGGGGTGGTGGATGGGGAAGGCACGGCAGTGAGTGGTGGAGCAAAGGGGGTTGAACGTAGAGTGTGGCAGGATTGGGGGAATTTCAGGGAGGGACAGATCATACAACCAGGACAGGTTACAGAGAGATGAAGGGGTGTAGGTGGCTGGAGGGGGTTACAGAGAGAGGGAGGGGGAGAGTGTTGGTGGGGAGGTCAGAGCCGGTGATGGACTGGTCATTCACCACATTTTGCCATTTCTTTGTTCCTGGGCTTGCAAATTGGCCAAACCAGGCTGTGATGTAACCAGACAACCTTGGAGGGTTGCGGAGGCTGGATTATTGAAGGTATTTAAAGAGGAAGGACCGTGTTTGAAGGATCGGGGAATTGAGGGCTCTGGAGAAGAGGCGATGAGGCCTGGGACAGATTAGCCGCGATCATATTGAATGGCGGGGTAGGCTGGATCGGCCGAGTGTCCTGCTCCTGCCCCTGCTTGTTACCTTCTGCATTTTGGGAGTTGGAAGTCCTTCCTCCCTCTTTGAGATTGTGGAATCCATAGCGATGGGGATGATCTGTGTCACCTCTCCCTCCCGATGCAGGCTTCCTGCTCCCTGTCAGTCCTGCCCCCTGTGCCAATCGCTAGGGAAGTCGGACGTGGAGAGACTCAGGGAGAAACAAGAGAGGTTGTGTTTGCTCTGGGCCGGGACAACACAGGGGAGCACATCTCTCGCTTCCTTGCCCTGTTCGCAGAACAAACGGCCCCACAGTCCCCGCTGAAAGGAGAGGCGACTTGAATGAAGCAACAGAGGGACTAGGCCCATGTGCTGACAGGCAAGGATCGCCGCTTGCCATCGCACAGGATCTCAGCTCCGCTCCCAGCTCTCATAGTTGGAGCATTGCCCACCTTTCTATTCAAGAGCCTGGCCCTCTCTCGCTGGCAGAATCAAACACTGCTCCCATTGTAACGCCCAGGTCAAGCCTCGACTAGGCCTTGTGTCCAGGCTCAGTCGCACCAGTTCAGTTTATTGTCACGTGTACCGGCGTACAGTGAAAAGCTTTTGTCGTGTGCTATCCAGTCAGCGGAAAGACAACACATGATTACAGTCAGTCCATTTACAGAGTACAGATACAGGATAAGGGAATAACGTTTAGTGCAAGGTAAAGTCTGATCAAGGATAGTCCGAAGGTCTCCAATGAAGTAGATAGTAGCTCAGGGCTGCTCGCTAGTTGTGGAAGGACAGTTCACTTGCCTTATGACAGCTGGGAACAAACTGTCCCTGAATCTGGAGGCGTGCGTTCAACTGGCTTGAACTCGTGACCTTTGTCTCAAGGGGGGCGTGGGGAGGGGTCGTGGAGGGTTCTCCCACCAAGTGTGGCTGCAGCTTCTCACATCACCCACCCCGGTGCCCTGTGGCACTGGCCTTGGAACGGACAGCTGTGCCATTGCATAAGCACCAAGCTCTCTCAACTCAAAGGAGCCGACTCTCCCACTGGGTCACCGCTCCCCGTCACAAGGAAACCATTCATCATCCCCACTCGCTTCAAGCTCCTGCAAGTATATATCCCGGGAGCATTTTTACATAATGAAAGGAATTGTGTCGCTCTCGTTATTCCGGAATAGAAGCTACAGCTTGTGGAGAGAGGGGGGTGGCGGGGGTGGAGTGGGGGAGGGGGTGGAGTGAGGGGGAGGGAGGGGGGGGGGGTGGGGGGTGGAGTGGGGGAGGGGGGTGCAGTGGGGGGGGGGGGGAATGGGGGGGGAGGGGTGGAATGGGGGGGAGAGGGTGGGGGAGGGGGAGGGGGTGGAGGGGGGGGGGGGTGGAGTGGGGAGGGGTGGAGTGGGGGAGGGGTGGAGTGGGGGAGGGGGGAGTGGGGGGAAAGGGGGGTGGAATGGGGGAGGGGGGGAAGGAATGGGGGAGGGGTGGAATGGGGGAGGGGGAGTGGGGGGAAAGGGTGGGTGTGGGGAAGGGGACGGAATGGGGGAGGGGGAGGGGTGGAGTGAGGGGAAGGGGTTTTGAGTGGGGAGGGTGGAGTGGGGGAGGGGTTTGAGTGGGGGGGAAGGGGGTTGAGTGGGGGAGGGGAAGGAGTGGGGGAGGTGGTGAGGGGGGGGGGAGTGGGGGAGTTGGAGTGGGGGAGAGGGGGTGGAGTGGGGGAGGGGGTGGAGTTTGGGAAGGGGGTTGAGTGGGGGAGTGGGGAAGGGATGGGGAGAGAGGTAGAGGGGTGGGTGGGGGGGGGGTTCGAGGGGGGAGGGGGGGGGGGAGTGGGGGAGGGGGGGGTGTGGTGGGGAAGGGGTGTGGAGAGTTGGAGAGGGGAGGGAGCAGGTGACAGGGTGGGGAATGGAGGGGAGGGTGACATGGGGAGAGCAGGGTGGCACACGTGTGCAGCAGCAGAGTTGCTGCCTTACAGCGCCAGAGACCTGGGCTCAACACTGACTACGTGCTTTCTGTACTGAGTTTGCACATTCTCCCCGTAACCTGCGTGGGTTATCTCCGGGTGCTCCGGTTTCATGCCACACTCCAAAGCTGTACAGTTTTGCAAGTTAATTGGCTTAGTAAAATTGTAAATTGTCCCTAGTGTGTGTAGGATAGTGTCAGTGTGCGGGGATCACTGGTCGTCACGGACTCGATGGGCCAAAGGGCCTGTTTCTGCCCTGTATCTCTAAGCTGTAACTAAACTAGGAAGAGCTTGGATGTGTACAGGGCCTTTCTGTTGCCCTGCTATCTCAGACCATCTCCACCCAGTGAGGTGCCTCTGAAAGGCCAGCACCCCTTGCACTCTAGTGTAGCAGGATATGCCATAACCTGTAGCACAAAAGGGGGCAGATTAGCCAGCACTGTAAGCTTGGGAAGGATAAATAGGACACGGGAGAGACAACAAGACAGAATCAGGCCACTCGGTCCACCGAGTCCGCTCTGCCATTCGATCATGGCTAATCAATATTCCCTCTCTACCCTATTCTCCTGCCTTTTCCACGTAACCTTTGACACACTTACTGTTCAAGACACCATCCTAATCTTTGGGCACCCAGTGCAGAGGGGCATGGGTAGATCAGAAGATGTCCTGGTTGGTTTGCTCCTGGGCCTGGCCAAGATGGCTCCACATGTACTCCATCAGGACCACTGCAGCCGCTGCAGGGCCTTTGCATTGGTCACTGGGTGACGTGGTGGGATTGTTCGCTGCTCAGTTGCCGGGTAGTTCTACACAAGGGCGGCTCGGTGGCGCAGCGATAGAGTTGCTACCTTATGCCCCTGTCCCACTTAGGAAACCTGAACGGAAACCTCTGGAGACTTTGCACCCCACCCAAGGTTTCCGTGAGGTTCCCGGAGGTTGCAGGTGATTGCCGGAGGTTGCAGGTAGTGGAAGCAGGTAAGGAGACTGACAAAAACCTCTGGGAACCTCTGGGAACCGCACGGAAACCTTGGGTGGGGAGCAAAGTCTCCAGAGGTTTGCTAAGTGGGACAGGGTGTCAGCGCCAGAGATCCGGTTTCGATCCTGACTGCGGGTGCTGTTGGTACAGAGTTGGTACGTTCTCCCCGTGATCATGTGGATTTTCTCTGGTTTCCTCCCGCACTCCAAAGACATACAGGTTTGTAGGTTAATTCACACAAAGGGTGGGGTGGTGGGTGTATGGAACAAGCTACCAGAGGAGGTAGTTGAGGCAGGGACTATCCCAACATTTAAGAAGCAGTTAGACGGGTACCTGGATAAGACAGGTTTGGAGTGATATGGACCAAATGCTGGCAGGTAGGGCTAGTGCAGCTGGGGCATGTTGCTGGTATGGGCAAGTTGGGCCAAAGGGCCTGTTTCAACACTGTATCACACTATGACTAATTTGCTTCGGTAAAATTGTAAATTGTCCCCAATGCGTAGGGTACTGCTAATATACGGGTTATCGCTGGTCGGCATAGACTCAGTGGGACGAAGGGCCTTTTTTTTGTACTGTATCTGAAAAGTCTAAAGGATGTCTCAGCCTCACGCAGTTCCCTAAGGGTAACAGATACTTTCTTGCAGAGCTCTGAAGGATCATGTCCCTACTTCAAGGCCTCCTGAGTTTGGAGTGTTTGGGTTCAAGCATGTTGTTCAGGGGTGCGTCAATGCTGAGTGAGTGTGGCACCAAGCGGGGTGTTAACCTGCTGGATCATCAAGGGGAGATCACAGATCCCTTGGAACAAAGAAACAGTGGAGTTCTCCCTGAGAGCAGGTCAAAGTTTACCCTTCAACCTACAGCCCCTGCAGCAGGTTGTCAGATCGTTATTACATTGCTGCTTCCGGCAGATTGCTGTGTGCAGATTAGCTGCTGGCCTCCCGACTTTACGACAGTGACCAGACCGCACTTCAAAGGGGGCTGCATTACGTGGAAAACGCTCTGAGCGGTCCCACTGTGAAAACCGGGGGCAGAAATCCGGGGCCGGCGTCCAACACAGACCAGCCCTGGCCGCCTGGGGGCAGCACCTCGACGGCTGGGGAAAGGCAGTCAGTGTGTGGCTGCCTGCAGGGCTAGTGGGAGAGAGTGTGTGTGAGTGGGTATGGTGTGTGTATGGTGTGTGTATGGTGTGTGTGTGGTGTGTGTATGGTGTGTGTGTATGTGTGTGTGAATGGTGTGTGTATGTGTGTGTGTATGGTGTGTGTGTGTGTGGTGTGTGTATGGTGTGTGTGTGGTGTGTGTGTGGTGTGTGTATGTGTGTGTGTAGTATGTGTGTGTGAATGTGTGTGTATGTGTGTGTGTGTATGGTGTGTGTATGGTGTGTGTGTGTGTATGGTGTGTGTATGGTGTGTGTGTGTGTGTGTGTGTATGGTGTGTGTGTGTATGTGTGTGTGTATGTGTGTGTGTGTGTGTGTGTGTGTGTGTGTGTGTGTGTGTGTGTGTGTGTGTGTGTGTGTGTGTGTGTGTGTGTGTGTGTGTGTATGGTGTGTGTGTGTGTGTGTGTGTGTGTGTGTGTGTGTGTGTGTGTGTGTGTGTGTGTGTGTGTGTGTATGGTGTGTGCGTGTATGGTGTGTGTGTGGTGTGTGTATGGTGTGTGTGTGTATATATGGTGTATGTGTGTAGGGTGTGTGTAGTATGTATGTGTGAATGGTGTGTGTAGTATGTATGTGTGAATGGTGTGTGTATGGTGTGTGTGTATGGTGTGTGTAGTATGTATGTGTGTGTGTGTGTGTGGTGTGTGTAGTATGGGTGTGCATATGGTGTATGTGTATATGGTGTATGTGTGTAGTATGTGTGTGCATATGGTATATGTGTGTGTATCGTGCGTATATGGTGTATGTGTGTATGATGTGTGTAGTATGTGTGTGTAGTATGTGTGTGAATGGTGTGTGTAGTATGTGTGTGCATATGGTGTATGTGTGTGTGTATATGGTGTATGTGTGTAGGATGTGTGTGTGTATATATTTGTGTGTGTGTGTATATATGGCTTACGTGTATATGGTGTTTGGTTCAGAGATACAGCATGGAAACAGGCCCTTCGGCCCCACCAAGTCCGTGCTGACCAGCGATCCCCACACACTAAGGTTATCCTGCACACACTAGGCACAATTTACAATTAGACCACGCCAATGAGCCCACAAACCTGTACGTCTTTAGAGTGTGGGAGCATCCGTAGCCAGGATGAAAACAGGGTCCCTGATGCCGTAAGCCAGCAACTCTACCGCTGCGCCACAGTGCAGCGCCCCAGAAACCCCACACCCCCTAACTCGGTGGAAGAGGTTGCCGGAGGTTGCCTTCACAACAAGCTCCGAACTAGCCTCGTTTCCAAGGCAATTTTCTGGACTGTTCTAGTTGGAGCGGGGCGATCGTGTTTCTCATTGTCCCTGACCCTGAAACTAGCACAGAGACACAAAATAACTGGGTCAGAGCACTGAGTGCCAACAGCATGAGGCTTCGTAAGGTGCCACTCGATCGGCCTAATGAAACATTTCCCCCCCTCCCCCAACACTCCTCCCCAACCACACGGCCAGGTACAGCAGGCCGTGAACAGTGGGCATGCAGATACAGCAGGCAGTGAACAGTGGGCATGAACAGTGGGCATGCAGATACAGCAGGCAGTGAACAGTGGGCATGCAGATACAGCAGGCAGTGAACAGTGGGCATGCAGATACAGCAGGCAGTGAACAGCAGGCATGCAGATACAGCAGGCAGTGAACAGCAGGCATGCAGATACAGCAGTGAATAGCAGACATGCAGATACAGCAGGCAGTGAACAGTGGGCATGCAGATACAGCAGGCAGTGAACAGTGGGCATGCAGATACAGCAGGCAGTGAACAGTGGGCATGCAGATACAGCAGGCAGTGAACAGTGGGCATGCAGATACAGCAGGCAGTAAACAGAGGCACAGTACAGCAGGCAGTGAACAGTGGGCATGATACAGCAGGATACAGCAGGCAGACAGTGAACAGTGGGCATGCAGATACAGCAGGCAGTGAACAGTGGGCATGCAGATACAGCAGGCAGTGAACAGTGGGCATGCAGATACAGCAGGCAGTGAACAGCGGGCATGTAGATACAGCAGGCAGTGAAGAAAGCTAATGGCATCTTCACCTTCATTGCGAGAGGATTTGAGTATCTGAGCAAGGAGGTCCTACTGCAGTTGTACAGGGCCCTGGTGAGACCGCACCTGGAATATTGTGTGCAATTTTGATCTCTTAATTCGAGGAAGGACATTCTTGCTATTGATGGAGTGCAGCGTAGGTTCACCAGGTTAATTCCCGGGATGGCGGGACTGACGTATGATGAAAGAATGGGTCGACTGGGCTTGTATTCGCTGGAATTTAGAAGGATGAGAGGATATCTTATAGAAAGATATAAAATTCTTAGAGGATTGGACAGGGTAGATGCAGTAGAAATGTTCCCAATGTTTGTGGAGTCCAGAACCAGGGGTCACAGTTTAAGAATAAGGGGTTGGCCATTTAGGACTGAGATGAGGAAAATCATTTTCACGCAGAGGGTTGTGAATCTGTGGAATTCTCTGCCACAGAAGGCAGTGGAGGCAAATTCACTGGATGTTTTAAAGAGAGAGTTAAGATTTAGCTCTTGGGGCTAAGGGAATCAAGGGATTTGGGGAGAAAGCAGGAATGGGGTACTGACTTTGGATGATCAGCCATGATCATATGGAATGGCGGTGCTGGCTCAATGGGCTGAATGGCCCACTCCTGCATCTATGTTTCTATGTTTCAACGTTGAGGAGGGAGATCTAAGCCAAGGGCAGATCCCGAAATAAATAAAACTGCAGGAGGTGAGCACATTCACACAGCTCACACGCACCACAAGAGACCCTCCGCCTGGTGCAGGGAGGGAGCTGCAGCAAGAGGAACAAGTGGAGTTGCTCAACGGACCAGAGGGACAGGAATAGAAAGCTGGTTTCCACAGGAAACCAAGCACTTCAGAGATGGGGGGGGGGGGGGGGGGGGGGGGGGGGGGGGGGGGGGGGGGGAGCAGGGGAAAGGGGAGGGGGGGTGCACAACTGGATTTGCTGCGGTTACAAATATTGACAGTATATATATTTATATATACATAGATATATATTTTGTGACCTCTGTTAGTAGTTAAACCAGCAAATAGGCTAGCAGACTATTTTGGTAACACAATCTACGAGATCTTCCCCATTATCTACTGGGAACTGCTTCAGCGACGTGGACCCGAGGGTGTTTGGGCTCGTATTACAGGATGAGAAAGTAAACCTCGGTACATGTGACAATAATCTAAACTGAACTGAACTGAAATAACTGCAAATTATATTTGTGAGGTAAACCCACAACTGGTTCGAAACCACAGCAGGTGAGTGGAGATTACCATGACGACACAGAACAGCAAAGCACGTGACTGGTCCTGATGGGAGGAAGACAGTAATGCCCCTGTCCCACTTAGTGAACCTGAACGGAAACCTCTGGAGACCTTGCGCCCCACCCAAGGTTTCCCTGCGGTTCCCGGAGGTTTTTGTCAGTCTCCCTACCTGCTTCCACTACCTGCAACCTCCGGCAACCACCTGCAACCTCCGGGAACCGCACGGAAACCTTGGGCGGGGTGCAAAGTCTCCAGAGGTTTCCGTTCAGGTTTCCTAAGTGGGACAGGGGCATTATTCTTTTCTCCTTCAATCGTCAGATTTAGGTTTATCATTGACATGTGTAATGAGGGGCGGACATGTGGAAACAAAGAACTGCAGATGCTGGTTAATACACAAAAGGACACAAAGTAACTCAGCGGCTCAGGCAGAATCTCTGGAGAACATAGACAGGTGACGTTTCGGATCGAGATCAGGTACAGGTATATCTACCTGAGAGGGCTCTGATGAAAGATTTGACTGCAACTTACAAAAGGCAGATAGAAGCAAAGTGCTGGAGTAACTCAGTGGCTCAAGTAGCATCTCTGGAGAAAAAGGATGGGTGACGTTTCGGGTTGGGACCCTTCTTCAGAACCATGATATTCCAAAGGGCAACCTGTCCTTTTTCTCCAGAGGTGCTGTCTGAGCCGCTGAGTTACTCCAGCTCTTTGTGTCTATCTTCGGTGTAAACAAGCATCTGCAGTTCCTTTTTTCTACTCTTTCAAAAGGGAGTTGGATGTTTCCTGGTAAGGAAATGGTTTGAAGCCCTGGGGAGAGAGGATGAAAGTAACACTAATGTGAGTGAGCTTTCTCAAGGTACAGCACATGAACAACGGGCCGATAGTCCTTGTTGTGTGCTGCATTGCATCCCATCCCCTTCAGCCTCGTGGTTCTGGCTGTACATGGGGTCCACACACACCGTGGCACTGCAGGGGTTAAGAAGCGAGCTCCAGTTTTGTGGACTTGGCTCTTGCTACCAGAGGCCACGATATTGACAGCTCTCTTAGTCATCAGTAATCGTAGAAACCTGGCACCCAGCAAGCAGCAGAGACTCACAAAGGAGGCTCCTGTTGCATCGCCCATCCCACCGGTATAGGCTGAGAGAAATACAGAAAGGCCTTTTCCAGCACACTTCCTCCACGGTTCTGAGCAGTGACTTCAGATTTTGGGATGTGAATTGGCAGACACGGCTGCCAGAAGCAACAAAATCAAAACAAGACACACGAAGTGCACACTGGAGGGTTTGAGTTCCGCATGGAAAGCCTTCCCACTGCCGGAGCCCGTGACTCCAATGTTTGTTCGGGCTGAAGCTTGGCACAGCTTCCCATTGAAGGCCCGGAAGTCAGACTCATCCTGCCCGGCCCGTTGCTCAGAACCGGCTTGGAGCCGCTCCCTGGGCTCCAATCCTGCGATCGTCCACTGCCGTGTTTCCCAAGACTCTGACCAATGTTGGGGGGGGGGTAATTGTGGCCCCAGTTACTTTGTGGAGTTTGCAGGAACTCAGCGGGTTGGGCAGCATCCGTGAAGGGGAAAGGAAGTAGCATTTCGGGACTTTGAAAATTGAGCCAAAACCTGGCAATTCTTGTGTATTGTCTCAGTAGACTATTTCTACACACTTTGTACTTAATATAGTATTGTGATTATGTATGGTCATTCTTTGCTAAACTGGTGAATCTGTGGAATTCTCTGCCATAGAAGGTAGTTGAGGCCAGCTCATTGGCAATATTTAAGGTGGAGTTAGATGTGGCCCTTGACGCTAAAGGGATCAGGGGGTATGGAGAGAAGGCAGGCACTGAGTTGGATGATCAGCCATGATCATATTGAATGGCGGTGCAGGCTTGAAGGGCCGAATGGCCTACTCCTGCACCTATTTTCTATGTTTCTATGTATGCAAAAAAAAAAATTTCACTGTACCTCAGTACATGTGACAATAAATAACTATTGACCATTAGGTCCAGACCCTACTTCGGACGTCCTTCAATCCCAAAATTTGTCCATTCCCCTCCACAGATGCTGCCTGACCTGCTGAGTTCCTCCAGCACTTTGTATTTAGCTTAAGATTCCAGTCTCTGCAGTGTCTGACGTCTTCATTTGGTGGAGTGGTTGTTCCCGTGTCCACAAGATAGACACAAAGCGCTGGAGTAACTCATCGGGTCAGGCAGCATCTCTGGAGAAAAGGAATGGGTGACATTTCAGGTCGACACCGTCTGACCCCGGGCTTCGACCCGAAAGGCCACCCGACGAGGCCAGAACTGAACCGGTAAAACGGTGTCAGATGACAATGGAAGTCGAGCTCCCAGCTGAGCAGTTGGCTGTCTGAGTCCACAGTGCTGTACTCTCACCCCAGCTCAGGAGGTCTGGAGATCCCAATCCTGAACGCAAAGTTCAGCGCAATACTCCAGCGCAGTGTTGTCAGACGCTCTTGCAATAAACTGAGGCCCCATCTGCTCCCTCAGCTACTTGTAACATGCCTGATGCCAGGCTCCAGGAGAGCAGCAGCCCAGCTCTTCCTCAGTGACCTGGTCAAGAGCCAAGAGTGTTGATTTGTCATATGTGCCCACAGCTCAACAATGACATTTTAGTTTAGTTTAGTTTATTGTCATGCTTGCTGTGAAAATCTTTTGTTGCCTGCTAACTGGTCAGTGGAAAGACGATACATGATTACAATCGAGCTGTCCACAGTGCACAGATATACGATAAAGTGAATAAGGTGAATAACGTTTAGTGCGAGGTCGAGTCCGATTAAAGATAGTCCAAGGGTCTCCAATGTAGTAGATGGTAGATCAGGGATATTCTCCAGTTGTTGGTAGTTTAATTCAGCTGCAGTTCAAATTTCTTACATGCAGGAACATAACAGACAATGCATATAATACAATAACATATAATACACCAAAAAAATGAATGAATGTATGAATAACCACAATGCATATGCAAAAAACCTGAAGACCTTGGTACAGTAAAAGTTCATGGTTGAGGTTAGTGTTGCGCAGTCCTCTATGTTGGTGAGATGCGCACTCGAAGAGTAGGCATGGGCTAAATGGAGCTTCAATGGCTGCCAATATTATGAGCAAGCACTTGAGAAGGGATGAGTCACAACTTCAATTTAGTTCCGTTCAGAGATACAGCATGGAAACAGGTCCATTGGTACACCGAGTCCACCGTGACCATCGATCACCCATTCACATTAGTTTGATGTTATCCCACTTTTTCATCCAGTCACTACATGCACTAAGGGCAATGAGGAAAGAGATAGTTCAAAGTGAATGCATGGGCTCAATGCAGCCTCAATCAGTGGCGGACTGGGCCTAAACATATTGGTTGCCAGGAGACAAAGGGGGCCCACTTGATATAGGGGGCCCACTTCATCAGGGGCCCACTTGATATAGGGGACCCACTTCATCAGGGGCCCACTTGATATAGGGGGCCCACTTCATCAGGGGCCCACTTGCCATCGGGCAAGCTGACACCCTGGCCAGTCTGCCACTGGCCTCAATGGCTTCCAATATTATGAGGAGAAATAAGAAATGCCCCATGGTCGGGTAAAGGGCAGAAATGCAAAGCTTCCTTCACTTATCTTTTAATTTCTTTGTCTACCTTTCTCTCGTTCTCCCTCTATGCCCAGCATATCTTCCAACTTCTTCTTCTTATTGAGTCCACACACAAGGTTAGAAGTTGTTCAGCCAGAGCTGGGCATCTGCACACAATGGTGTCAGTCTTGTGCTTCTTGTGGGTGGTAGTGGAAAGATTGGTGGAAGCAAGGCCGCGACATGAACGCCCTTTCCTTGACCCCATCTTCGAACTGCCCCCACTGCATTACTCCGGCACTTTGTGTCTATCTCTGCTGTATATCTGCTGTTCCTTCCTTCACATCTTCCAAGTGATTCGCTGCCGAAAGAGTTATTTATTTTCAAATGAAACTCTTGCCAGAGCCGGGAGGCTGAAAGAACAACAGGAAGCCGAGGACAGGTCCATTGAGCAGGAAGAGAGGTGAAGGGAACTCTTTGTGGGCCTTCCTCTGCGGCAACCTTCACAGAGGGTTGTCACTGGCCCAGTTCCCAGAGGAAGTCGACGAAGGGAGATTTCATACATCAACATTGTGCCTCTCACAATCAGGCATTTCAGCTACGGGAATGCACTGCGATTGATGTCAAGGGGGGGCTTGTTTGACTTGCAGTCACAAATCATACAAAAGGGAAAAGAAGGGTCTGTTCACTCTGCAAAGGGTTGGGGAAGGCGGGCTCCCAGCAGATGGTGTTGTGGTGACGGTGGGGCAATGCAATGATGGACACATAGGATGCCCAATGGCGGGGAGGTAGAGGTAATGCATCACGATGACGGACAGCAGATTGAGTTTGAAGAAGGGTCTTGACCCGAAACGTCACCTACTCCTTCTCGCCAGAGATGCTGCCTGTCCAGCTGAGTTACTCCAGGATTTTGTGTCTATCTATGATTACGGACATGTCAGGTGCCGAACGATAGCTGTGTGGACAAGAGATGAGGGTCAGGGGGTGGGGCAAGTGAGTGATAGGTGGATACAGGTGAGGAGGGGTCGAACGACAGGTGGAGTAAAGGTGGGGGAGGGAAGGGTGGAGGTAGCGACAGGAGACATCTACACTTCATCTCTATAAACTGGCTCTCTCTCCTCTGACATTTCAGTCTCGATGAAGGATCCCAGCCCAGAACATTGACTGTCCATTTCCTTTAGACTTTAGACATTAGATACAGCGTAGAAACAGGGGGCCACCGAGTCCAAGCCAAACAGTGATCACCCCGTACACTAGCACTATCCTACACACTAGGGACAATCACAATTTTTACCAAAGCCAATTAACCCTCATATCTGTATGTCTTTGGAGTGTGGGAGGAAACCGGAGCACTCAGAGAAAATCCACGTGGTCACAGAGTGAATGTACAAACTCCACCACACCCGGAGTCAGGATCAAACCCTGGTCCCTGGCCCTGTAAGGCAGCAACTCTACCGCTGCACCACTGTGCTTCCCCCAAACAGTTCCCTCCACAGATGCTGTCTGACTTGCTTAGTTTCCTTTTTTTGCTCCAGATTGCAGCATCTGCAGTTCCCCAGGGGCGGCACTGGAGAAATAATGGTGGGGGGGGGGGGGGTGGGGGTGGGGGGGGGGGGGGGGGGGGTGGAGCATAGGGATGATGGATGTGGACACAAGGAACTGCAGATGCTGCTTTACAATAAAAATGACACAGAGTGCTGGAGGAACTCAGCAGGTCAGGCGGTATCTCTGGAGAACATGGATCGGTGACGTTTCAGTTCAGGACCTTCCTTATAGAAACATATAATATTATAAAAGGACTGGACAAGCTAGATGCAGGAAAAATGTTCCCAATGTTGGGCGAGTCCAGAACCAGGGGCCACAGTCTTAGAATAAAGGGGAAGTCATTTAAGACTGAGGTGAGAAAAAACGTTTTCACCCAGAGAGTTGTGAATTTATGGAATTCCCTGCCAAAGAGGGCAGTGGAGGCCAAGTACTGGATGGATTTAAGAGAGAGTTCGATAAAGCTCTAGGGGCTAGTGGAGTCAAGGGATATGGGGATAAAGCAGGCACGGGTTATTGATTGGGGATGATCAGCCATGATCACAATGAATGGCAGTGCTGGCTCGAAGGGCCGAATGGCCTCCTCCTGCACCTATTTTGTATGTTTCTATGTTTCAGACTCAATGTGGTGTTGGGGGGGGGGGGGGGGGGGGGTGGGGGAAACCTGGAAAAGAGGAAGGGCAGGAGACAAAGGTACTAAAGGGTTGAGAATTGAGAAGCTACAGAAACTAATGTAGGTGGGAGATGGACACAAAGTGCTGGAGTGACTCTGTGGGTCAGATGAATGTTTATTAAAAACAGAACTGCATCGTTACCCCTGCTGGTTGTACTGCCCTCATCATCGCTACAATCACTTATTATTCCATGCCACCTTTCTTGATGTCAAGCCCTTTGTGAGACATTCTATAGAGCACCTTTCAGAAGTCCACGGATACGATATCAGCTATACCCTCCTCACCAACCCTCTCTGCTACTTCATAAACAAACTATCCAGTCATTTGGATTACACCTTGTCTTTAATAACTCCTTCGTGGTTTTCTCTATTCAATCCACACATGTGACCGCTACTTCTGAACTGATTTATTGTCTCTGAAAATTTCCCAGCGACCTGTCTGTAGCCAAGTGGGGTAACTCAGCGGGTCAGGCAGCAGCTCTAGGGAGCATGGATAGGTGATGTTTCGGGCTGAGACCCTTCGTCAGACTGAAGTTTGTAGCTGCAGGGTCTTGTCCCCGAACCCTCTGTTGAACAAAGGCGTAAGGTCGGCAGTTGCCCTGAAACTCATCGCCACTTCCATGTGCAGAAGTTTATGGCCAATGGTTCTTTGTTTTTTTTTTTTCTTCTCCAAACACATCCCACTGAACCAGGCGATTATTTGCTGTACCATTCTGTTAACTCGTCCTTACCAATTGCCAACCCCAATTCCTCGGCCAATTCCAGCGTCCGAACAAGGGTCCCGACCCGAAACGTCACCTTTCCCTCAGATGCTGCTTGGTCTGCTGAGCTACTCCAGCACTTTGTATGTTCTTTTGTAAATCAGCATCTGCAGTTCCTTGTTTCACCAGCAGTACCTCCTTCCTTGGTAAGAAAGGCCTGATGGATTAATTTAAAGATTTCAGTCCCGCACTCTGCCTTTGGAATGAACTTTCTCTGTAATCCTTCATTGCCCACCCCTCCTCTTCCTACCCTTTGCCGGTAACATGTCTCTACGCGATGTTTGGATTCCTTTTTTTTGTTTGATGCCAGTCTTTTTTTCATGTTCTTTGTCAGTTCCCTTGCAAACATCCTGGTTCTTCTGGTGTTCAGTCGGGGGTCTGGAATGTGTTGCTTTCTCTCTCTGGCTTGTTAATCTCCGCGTCTCTTTGAACATCCTGGGAGTTGTGGTTTTCACGGCCCTGCCTCTCACACCCATAGTGATGTCCCTGACCTAATTCCTCCTTCAAGCTTGGCCAGGGTTTAGATTTATCTCTCCCTGCTAACTTACTGTACATGGGCCGTATACCATTGAAATTGGCCCTCCTTCAGTAGACGTTTGACTTTGAATAGCCTATATTATTTCTCTTTGCTGTTCAACACCCTGTTGCCTGAATGCTACCGCTAATACTTGCTCCAATGACCCGTCTCCCTTTGCCTCAGTAATTGTCTCCTTCCTCACAGGGCCAGAACCTGACTAATCAAGAACGTTTCCATGGCCAAGTCAAAACATCCTCCATCTTTATGCATTAATATTATTAGACACCCAGTTGTGTTTTGCAGAGTAGGATTGCCGCATCCGGGGGCATGCGCTGTTGCCTCACTGCAATCAGTGCATGTCCTGTGGGCTCCAGAGCAGCCAGCCTAAGGTAGGGTCGCAGGGCACAGCTGCATCTAGTCTCAGTTCTGGGCAGTGCTCCCAGAGCTCACAGTGTCTAGGCATCCACCACTGCCACCAGTCCTCATCCCACAGCATCTGTGGCAACTGCTCTCAACACAGCAGGTGGCTCACGGCCATCTCTCCCTCTCTCCTCTCTCCCTCTCTCCCTCCTTCTCTCCCTCTCTCCTCTCTCCCTCTCTCCCTCCTTCCTCTACCTCTCTCCCTCCTCCTCTCCCTTTCCCTCTACCTCTCTCCCTCCTCCTCTCCCTTTCCCTCTTCCTCTCTCCCTCCCTCTCTCTCTCTCCCTTTCTCCCTCCTTCTCTCCCTCTCTCCCCCTCTCCCCCTCTCTCCTCTCCCTCCTTCTCTCCCTCTCCCTCTCTCCCTCGCTTCCTCCTTCTTTCCTCTTCTCCTCGCTCCCTCCTCCTCTCCCTTTCCCTCTTCCTCTCTCCCTCCTTCTCTCCCTTTCTCCTTCTCTCTCCCAGCTGTGTTTTTTTTCCTGTGGAAGCAAAGAACTGCAGATGCTGGTTAATACAAAAGGATGCAAAGTGCTGGAGTAACTCAGCAGGTCAGGCAGTATCTGTGGAGAACATGGACATGTGACATTTCGGGTCGGGACCCATTATCACCTGTCCATGTTCTCCAGAGATGCTGCCTGACCTGCTGAATTACTCCAGCACTTTCTCAATCCTGACCTCGGGTGCTGTCTGTGTGGAGCTTGCACGTTCTCCCTGTGACCGCGTGGGTTACCTCCAGTTGCTCTGGTTTCCTCCCACATCCCAATGACGTAGGGTTTAATAGGTTAATTAGCTTCTGTAAATTGTCCCTAGTGTGCAATGAGTAGATGAGAAAATGGGATATCATAAACTAGTGTGATGGCCGGCATGGTGAGGGAAGGGTTAAAGGCAAGGAGGAGGAGGAGGGAGAGGGAGAAGTTGTTTTTGCAGGAAGCTGTGCGTGTGAGATGTCTGCCACCATTTCTGTTAGTTCTGACCTCACAGACACACACTGAGACAAACACACTGCAGACACACACACACACGCTCTGCACACCCACCCACCCCCCACCCCCACACACATACACACTCTGCACACCCACACACACATACACTCTGCACTCCCGCACCCCCATACACACACACTGCACACCCACACACACACACACACTCTGCACACCCACCCCCCACACACACATAAACACTGTGCACACCCACACATACATTCTGCACACACACACACCCATACACACACACTGCACACACACACACCCATACACACACACTGCACACCCACACCCCCATACACACACACTGCACACCTATTCACAGAAACACTGTACACATACACACACACTGCACACCCACTCATACACACACACATAGGCACACACACTAACACATACTGAGACACAGACACTCTGCATATCCTCTCACACACAAACAGACATAGACACACTGCACACACACACACCCACACACACACACACACACACACACACACACACACACACACACCACACACACACACACACCCACACACACACATACACATACACACACACACACACACACACACACACACACACACACACACACACACACACACACACACACACACACACACACACACACACACACACACACACACACACACACACACCCACACACACACACACACACACACACACACACACACACACACACACACACACACACACACACACACAACCACACACACACACACACACACACACACACACACACACACACACACACACACACACACACACACACACACACACACACACACACACACACACACATCCACACACACACACACATACACCCACACACACACACACACAACACACACACCCCCACACACCCACACACATACACCCATGCCCACACCCACACATGCAAACATACAAACACACCTGTGAAAACACAAAAGCATATGTGCACACACGTACACATACACACACACATACACACATACACACGTACACATACACACGTACACATACACACATACCACGTACACATACACATGTACACATACACACGTACACATACACACGTACACATACACCTTTAAGCATATACACACACATGCATATACACACCATTCACATATACACACACATAAGCACACATACACCAACAAACACACACACAGAGACACAATACAATCATTCAGCTTCTCTCTTTTCTGGAACATTCTCTCTTGGCTCTGTGCCCGGGTGGAATGAAAACAAGGCGTATTTTTCCCCCTTCTCCACCAGGAGCGCTTGTGGCCAAAATACATGAAAAAAATTGCAGTCAGCCTATGTCATATGACTCCTTCTTGTATCGGTTTTGTTTTTGTTTCAAGAACAGGATTTCTTGTTTGGATGTGAGTGCGAGCTCGGGGATCGGGGGGCTGGACAATTTGCTTTTGTTCAGCTTGAAGGAAAACCGCCCTGGCTCCATAAACCAGCTCGCTGGCAAGGATGTTCAATCCTGTTCCCTTTCAGACGGCCATAACCCTTTCATTGCCAAGGTTCTCCGGAGAGTTGCGCCCACATCTACAGTAATCGCCACCAACATCCAATGCCTTCACTGGAGGGAGAGGCAATGCAACAGGGCAGTAGCAATGTGGGCGACCGAGGGCTTCGCTGGAGGGGGGGTCTACAGGGTTGACAGTCATTTATGGGGGATCGTACAGGAATAACGAAACCTTGAAGACCCCTGTAAGGCGCTCCTGATAGAGCTGCTGCCTCACAGCGCTGGCGACCCATGTTCAATCCCGACCTCTGCCCCTCTCTGAGAGAGTTTGAACATTTTCCCTATGATAGTGTTAGTGCTCCTTTCTCCTCCTGTATCCCAAAGATGGGCGGGTCGGTGGGTTAGTCGGTGTAAACTGCCCCTTGTGTAGAGGTGAGGGGTAGAATTTAGGTTGTTGATAGAAAGGTAGGGAGAAATGATTATTGTAGGATTAGTGTAAATGCGTCTTTGAGGGTCAGTATAGACTTGGTGGGCCGAAGGGCCAGTTTCCGTGCTGTCTCACTCTACAATTTTCTAAAGGCTGCAATGTTTAGGATGGGCGTATGTTGAGCAGGAAGACAGTGGCTGCTGGTGTTGCAGGGGATAGATTTAGCCACTCCAAGAGGACAGAAACGGTTTCCAGAACGTCCACACCTTCTCTTGTACATCCCTCAATGAACCGGAGGAGTTAGTATAGTTCAGCTACATTGGTGCCTCTGGATTCATGTACCACCAGATTCAGAAACAGCTTCTTCCCTGCTGTTATCCAAGTACTAACCGGACCTCCCATAATCGAGGGTGTAGGCCCGATCTTCCAACCTACCTCATTGTGATCTTGTACTTTTCCCCTGTAAATGTAATGCTATAACACTGTAGCATTATATTCTGCACTCTGGTATGTTTTCGCTTTGTACACTACCTGTTATACTTGTGAATGACTTGATTGTAATCATATATGGTATGATTTAACAGGCTAGCATTCTGGCACACGGACTACTCCCTTCACTATATCTCAGTACACATAGTCATGGCGTCATGGAGTCAAGTCAAGTCAAGTTTATTCGTCACATACACAAATGAGATGTGCAGTGAAATGAAAAGTGGCAATGCTCGCGGACTTTGTGCAAAAAACAAACAACCAAACAAACAACAAACAGAATGGAACAGAATCACATATTGTTTTACATATGACATATTGTGGGAGGAAGGAAAAAGGAAAAAAACAGAAATTAAAAACATAGTGGAGTGGTTCAGTAAAGTTAGTCCCTGGTGAGATAGGAGTTTACAGTCCTAATGGCCTCTGGGAAGAAACTCCTTCTCAACCTCTCCTTTCTCACAGCACGGCAACGGAGGCGTTTGCCTGACCGTAGCAGCTGGAACAGTCCGTTGCAGGGGTGGAAGGGGTCTCCCATGATCTTATTTGTTCTGGAGTTACACCTTCTGATGTATAAATCCTGCAGTCATACAGCACATAAACAGGTCCATCAGCCAACTTGTCCATACAGACCAAAATGCTCCATCGAAGCCAGCCATTTGCCTGCATTTGGTCCACATTACTCTAGACCTTTCCCAACCATGTAGTTGTCCAAGTGCCTTTTATAAGTTGTTATTGTACCTGCCTCACCTACCTCCTCCAGCAGCTCATTACCCACCACCCTCTGAGTGTAAACGTTGCCCCTCAGGTTGCTATTTAATATTTCTCCCCTCACCTTAAACCAATGTGCTGTAGTTCTTGATTCCCCTAACCTGGGTAAATGATTTTCACCATATCTATATAACCATATAACCATGTTACAATTACAGCACGGAAACAGGTCATCTTGGCCCTTCAAGTCCGTGCCGAGCACTTATTTGCCCCTAGTCCCATCTACCTGCACTCAGACCATAACCCTCCATTCCTTACTCGTGCATATACATATCCAATTTATTTTTAAATGATAAAATCGAACCTGCCTCCACCACTTCCACTGCAAGCTCATTCCACACAGCTACCACTCTCATGATTTTATACACCTGTATAAGATCACCCCTCATCCTCCTGGGCCCGGCATAAAGTCCTAGCTTGCCCAACCTCTTCCAATAGGCCGGGTCCTCAACTCCTGGCAACATCCGAATCTTTCTGCATCCTTTTCGGCTTAATTACATCATTCCTATAGCAGGGTGAGGAAAACTGAACACGATACTACAAATGTGGCCACACCAACACGTTGTACAACAGTCACATAACATCCCAACTTCTATACTCAATACCCTGACTGATGAAGGGCAATGTACCAAAAGGCTTCTTGACCACCCTATCTACCTGTGATGCCACTTTCAAGGAACAGTGTACCTGTACCCCTAGATCCCTCTGCTACACTCCCCGGAGCCCTGCCATTCACTGTGAAGGACGTGCCCTGGTTTGACTTCCCAAAATGCAACACCTCACACTTGAGTGTGGGAGGAAACCGGAGTTCCATGAGAAAACCCATGCAGTCACGGGGAGAACGTACAAACTCCACACAGACAGCATCCGTAGTCAGGATCGAACCTGGGTCTCTGACACTGAAACGCAGCAGCTCTAACGTGCAGCCCCATGTGTCACTGTGTCACCCCTCTACCTCTGCTTATATTTAACTGCGTGCAAATAGAATCGAAGCGGGTCATGGGCCGATGAGCAAAGACCCTTGCTGCTCCCCGAGTGTTATGAGCCTGTCACCACATGGTCGCCGCTGGTTGCCGGGGTGTCGTCTATTATGGTCGTGAGTAGTCTCCTCAGTCGCCTAAAGAGTCGTGGCGTCTTTCTGGTCACCGCTGGATTTGCAACATGTTGACAAATGTTCGGCAACAGTGGCGGCCGTGGGTTTGACGCCAAGGAGCGTAGCTTGACGTGGGTGCTTTCGTAGGTTGTCGCCAGGTTAACATAGGTTGTCGCCGGTGCCGACCGGTGAATTCCATTGTCGTATTTGCCAGCCGTCTCCTAAAGAAATTGCCGAAGTGGGACAAGCCCATTAGTCCAGTCACCGGTTTTTGGGCGACCTGCTACGACTATGACAGTCGCTGGCAGTCACCTAAAACTCGCCTAAGTGGGTCAGGCCCATTGGGGGAGCTCAGAGGGGTCAGAACAACCTCGGCAGTCACATGAAGCCTCACTCCAGAAACAATCTCAATCACAACACAATACCGGGCCGGTGGCTCGATGGGCCGAATGGCCTACTTCTACCCCTATGACTTACGAGCATGAGTACCGAGGGAGTGCTACGCCGCTGGAGTGTGAGATGTTGATCCGTGGACCACCCCCCACCTCTGCCATGGGTAAAACAAGCAGAGCAGTTTCCCAAAGGAGGGAGGGGAATAGATGCAGGCACAACAGAATGGACTTGCTACCAGATCATGTGTCTGCACTGACGGTACAGATTTCAGGGACAATTCCTCTCCTTCTTCCCAAACAATGCCATGGTGTCTTCTGTGTCCTCTTGAGAGGCGATGAGTTTATTGTTACATTTGAAACAAATGCTCTCTTAAGAGGATGCTGGATCCAAACACTGAACACACAGTGGAATCTGAATCTCCATTTGCCTGTCGGAGCAGGGATGACATGAGAAGTGCCTTTGTGCTCACGAGGTGCGAAATGCAATACTCTCTGACACACCTATAGGTTTCCCTTGTGTGTGAATGGGTGTGTGATCCATTCCCCAGGTCGAACAATGGGTCTACTCCTACAACACACCGCTCTCACCGCCTCTCCCTCGCTCTCTACCCCACAGTACCCGTGCTGGTGGGTGGGGAGGGGGGGAGGTCAGTGTGGGACCAGATCTCAAAACGTTCCACTGCCTAATGCCCTCAGCACCGTAGTGTCAAGGGTCAAGTGTGTTTAGCAGTCATACACACAAAATGTTGGAGTAACTTGAGACACTTCTTCAGGCTGGTCACATATATTGACTGGTCAGCAGTCGCATGTATTAACGTTGGGACAATAATACCCTTACTTGCCCATTAACACATTACGACACATCAGTGCATCTGTGTTCTCTTGTGGCAGGAAACCGGAGCACCTGCAGAAAACCCACGCGGTCACAGTGAGAATGTACAAACTCCGTACAGACAGCACCCGTCGTCAGGATCAAACCCGGTTCTCTGGCGCAGTGAGGCAGCAAACCCGATCCCTACGCTGAGTTGCACAAGGCCTATAGTTGCTGAGAAGCTATGAGGCTTTATTCTTGAACCTGGTGGTCATAACTTTCAGGCTCCTGAACTTTCTTATTGATGGTAGGAGCAAGTTTGGAGTATTGCCACTAGGTATGTGGGTCATTGATGATATTGGCTGCAATCTGCAGGAAGCGTCTCCAAAAGATCCCTTCGATGACTGTCCGAATTGCCCCAGTCCCACCCCTTTCATCTTTCCAGACACCATGAAGAGCAATGTTGTGGAATGGGAAGACCCGCGGACACCCATGTCATGTTCTCCAAGTTGCGCTATGTCCTAACTTGTAAGCACATTGTCAGGTCGGTCTAAAGCCTGCAGCAATTCATGAACCGATTTAAATCCAGTGGTAGAGTTGCTGCCTTACAGCACCTGGGTTCCACCCTGACTACCGGTGCTATCTGTACGGAGGTTGTACATTCTCCCTGTGACCGCGTGGGTTTTCTCCGGATGCTCCGGTTTCCCCCCACACTCCAAAGACGTACAGATTTGCAGGTGAATTGGCTTAGTAGGATAGGATAGTGTTAGTGTGCGGGGTGATCGCTGATCGGCACAGACTCGGTGGGCCGAAGGGTCTATTCCCGTGCTGTATCTCTAAAGTTTAAAGTCTAAACCACTGCCAGGGTAATTAGAGGCGGGCAACAAAAACGCTTGTCTTCCACGCAGCTCCCACATCCTGAGCACAAATTATTATTTTTTCTGTCTGTCTCTCTTCTTTTTGTTGATTTTGTCCTATGATCATCCTCTGGGAAAACGATGTGGGCCGGTGGCGTAACTGGAGGAGTTAACGAGCTGGGTCACGGGTAAACTGCACGCCAGCGTTGACTGTTGCCTGGGTTACTTCAGTACCGATGAGTCACTGCTTCAAACCTGCTGTGACATTATCCTTAATTACACCGAGATGCGCAGCATTCCCGCACACAAAGCGTTCTGGAGCTCTCTCTACTCAAGAGTTGTTGAGGCTAGAAAATGTCAAAGTTGTGATTGATAGAGTTACGAGGAACTGAGGCAGGTTATGAAGCAAGGGTGAGGTTCAGGTGCAGATCCCAATTGATCTCATCCAGCTGAACAAGTTCCTCAAGAAGGCCGGGCTTCCTCCAAACGCCGCCCTGTAATTAGTTACATTGCACTGTAAATAACAATTAGAGCTTTGCTTCCATTAGTTGCTGGGAGTTGACGGCAAGAGCTAGAGGGTGGGGTTGGGCAGGCTAGGACTTGGTGCGCAGGAGGTTGAGGGATGGTCATATAGAGCTGTATGAAATCAGGAAGGGAATAGATAGGGTTAATGCACAGAGTCTTTTACCCAGGGTAGGGGAATGAAGAACCAGTGGAAGGTACACAAAAATGCTGGAGAAACTCAGCGGGTGCGGCAGCATCTATGGAGCGAAGGAAATAGGCAACGTTTCGGGCCGAAACCCTTCTTCAGACCAGTGGACATAGGTTTGTGAGAGGAGCTAGATAGGAACCTGAGGGCTACTTTTTCACACAGTATATGGAACAAGAGGCAAGATTAGGTAGTTGAGGCAGGCTCTCGCAACATTTAAAAGACATTTGGACTGATATTGTACATGGATAGGAAAGGTTTAGAAGGGTATGGGCCAAACACGGGCAGGTGGGACTAGTGTAGATGGGGCATCTTGGTTGGCATGGACATGTTGGGTCGAAGGGCCCGTTTCCGTCTGGTTTTAGTCATGTTTTCCTACACGTTGTTTGTGAATTTTCTGGCAGAATTATTTCAACTTCAGCAGATTGACAATTGGACACTTGCTTGTGAAAGGTGGACAGTGGGACAGGAAACACTGTGGGATTCCAGGCCTGGCTTACCGTGTGTCAATGCAGAAGGGGACGGCACCCTGGCGCACCACACCGCACCGGTACTGCCTTGCTGCGCCAGAGACCCCGGTTCGATCCTGACTATGGGCGCTGTCTGTACATAGTTTATATGTTCTCCATATCACCGCGTGGGCTTTCTCCGGGTTCTATGGTTTCCTCCCTCGTCTCAAAGTAATGCAAGTTTCTAGGTTAATTAGCTTCTGTAAATTGTCCCTAGTGTGTAGAATAGAACTAGTGTACCGGTGATCATTAGTCAACATGGACTTGGTGTGAACCGAAGGATCTGGTTCATCATTGTATCTCTACACTAAACTAAACTAAAGAATCCAACCAAGTTCTTTGGAGATACAAAGAGCTGCAGTTGCCAGACTTTGTCAACAGGTGGGACTTAGGAATGGGGAAATTAAGTAATGGTCCCCGATATCTCAGCCTACATCATTGCAGGTCTCGCCCTTCGTTTAAATCTGCACTTTCCCTGGAGCTTCAACACTGTAACACTATATTTGGCACTCTTATTAACTTTCTTCTTGCACCACCTGTTGTACTTGTGTACGGTTTGATTTCTAGGTTTTATTTGGATAGGAAGCAAAACAAAAGGTTTTTTTTTACTGTTTCTCAGCACAAGTGTGAAAAATATGAACCCAAACCAATGCTATCTATTCTAGTCCCATTTGCCCACTAGGACTGTATCTTTCTATGACTTACCTATTTGTGTCTGTCTAAATGCTTCTTAAACGTAGAGATTGTATCTAATTCTACCACCAAGTATCGACCACTCTCTCCGTGAAACTCTTCCTACAAATCCCTTTAAAACACCATTCTTTCGTTTTAGCCCCTTGTCCTCATGTTTTTGCTAACACTACCAAGGGAAAAACCAACCCCATCTCTGCCTCTTATAATTTGATGTACAGCCTCGGTCAGGTCACCCACTCGACCTCCTTTACCCAGGAAAACAAGCCCTGAATTTGTAGTCTCTCCCCATGATTAAAATGCTGCAATCCAGGCAACATCCTGATGAATCTCCTTTGCACTCTTTGCAACAAAGCTCCAGTCCAGCAGAAGATACTGAAGTGTGGAAGTGTGCACCACCAGACTCAGGGACATCTTCTTCCCCTCTGTTATCAGGCTTCTGAAGGGTCGTTCCATAAACTAGGGTACTGTCCGATTCACCTCTACCCCATTGCGGACATTGGGCTTTGTCTCTGGAAGTGACGCGCTACAATGCTGAGAACTATAGTCTACACTCTGTTCCCCTCCTGTTCTCAATCTATTGTAAATGACTTTGTCTTATTTGTATTTGGGTATAGTATTATCTGATCTTTTTGGATGGCATGCAAAACAAATCTTTTAATTTGTACAGGTGACAATAATAGTCCTAAAGCTAATCCTAAACCTGCCTTGCCGCTTAATATATAAGGCCGAGGGCCGCCTAGTGTTGAATCTCCGCCCGGCGTGGCCTGGGGACTTCGGGAGCTGTGGACTCCAGTGGGAAGCGGCCGATTTGGAAGTCCAAGCCGCTGAGGTTGGCCTCCCGTTCCGGCGAGCGTGCCTGAGCGGCGACTGCGGAGGGCTCCGGAGGCCCCGACCACGGGTGAACATCAGGAACATCAGAGGAAGATGACTGACTTTGGTGCCTTCCCTCACAGTGGGAAACATTTGATTCTGCTGTGTGGGGATGTTTTATGTTGAACTCTATCGTGTGTTGTGTTCTTTATCTTATTGTATGGCTGTATGGTGATCACACATTTCACTGTGCCAACTGGCACATGTGACAAATAAATGTATTTTGCATCTTGTAAGAAGTAGGCTACTCAGCCCCTTGTGTCTGCCCCATTGTTCAATGTGTTCAAAGCTGATGTACCGCTTCCTCTAGTGCAGCAACCAGAATTGCATACAATACTCCAGGTGTAGTCCAACCAATTCACCATCTACAATTTTAATATTCTCTGCCCTGACCTGTGCCATACGTCTCCTTCCTTATCATATTCACATTTTGTTGCCACTTTCAGGGAACTGTGGACTTGGAATGCTAATGGTCAGTGGTCCCTCTGTTTATGAGCATTCCTTAGTGCCCCACCGCTAACTACATTTGCCCCATCCGTATTTGATTTTCCGTAATACATCACCTCGCACTTGTCAGGATAAAATTCCATCTGTCAGCACTGCCCAGCGTTCCTTCTGATCTATAATCCTGCTGTCTCCTTTCACTGTTACTGATGCTGATATTATCAATTCGCGTTTTCAAACAGCCTCGGTGAGCTTTGAACTCGCGTTCCTGGGATGTTTTAGCCCAGGGTGCCTGGATTACTGGAGCAGGAGTATAACTACAGCACAGCAAGGTGACGGGGACAGGACTGGGAACACAAGTGTGGTAAACAGCGGCGGTAACCGTAGCGACGGTGAAGTAAACAAGGCCCAGGACGCAGGCGAGGGTTTGCAGGGAGGTTACGATAAATTAATGAGCTCCAGGGAATGTCGCATGTAATGCCACCATTGCCAACCATGCATGTTAGTTATCCCGTCACAGATCAAGCATTGCCTTTGGAAGCCTTTGAAGCTTTCTGCAACATTTCTAAACACTCCAACCATGGTCATTCCTTCTTTTCCTTGCTCTCATCTGCCAGAAGGTACAAAAGGTTGAACGCACGCACCACCAGACTCACTAATAGCTTTCTCCCCTCTATTAACAGGCTTCTGAACAGTCCATAAGCTAGGATACTGGTTGATTCTCTACCCCATTGTGGACATTGGACTTTGTCCATGGAACAGATTCATTACAATGCACAGAGTCTCTTGCCCAGAGTGGGGGAATCAAGGACCAGAGGTCATAGGTTCAAGGTGAAGGGGAAAAGATTTAATAGGAATCCGAGGGGTAACTTTTTCACACAAAGTGTGTTGGGTGTATGGAACAAGCTGCCTGAGGAGGTAGTTGAGGCTGGGACTATCCCGAAAGAAACAGTTAGACAGGTACATGGATAGGACAAGTTTGGAGGGATATGGACCAAACGTAGTCAGGTGGGTCTAGTGTAGCTGGGACATGTTGGGCTGAAGGGCCTGTTGCCACCCTGTATCACTCTATGACTAATGCTGAGAAATATATTCGACACTCTGCTTCTTCCCCTTTGCTCTTTCTATTGTTCTGGAATTTGATTTCATTGTATTTATGTGTGGTATTATCTGATCTGTTTGGAAAGTCTGCAAAACAAAGCTTGGCTCTGTCCCTCAGTGCAGGTGACAATAATAAAGCTACACCTAATCCTAAACCCGCCTCACCACTTTATATAAAAGACAGACTTGCCTCATGTTATTTCACAACCTCACAGCAGCCCACATCTTCTCGGCCAGAGTACAGTGGCGGCTCTGGCAGCTGATAGCACAGCAAGCTCCCACAAGCCCCAACTAGAGAGCACAAGAAGATAAGAGCAGGAGTAGGCCACTCGGCCCCTCAAGCCTGCCCCATCCTGCAATATAACCATGGATGATCGACCCCGGGACTGAACTCCTTCCCGTAACCCTCAATCCCCCAATCTATTCAAACATTTAGTTACATCCATTTTCAGACGATCCAGTCACCCACTGCCTCTGGGATAGAGAATTCCAGAGGTTCACCACTCTCTGCAGATAGGAATTCCGGCACACCTGCGTTTTAAATGGCCCCACATATATCAACTCCATGTGCCCTCAATTGGAAATTTTGGGGGAAGTTTGGACGTTTGGTCATGGTGACACCATGGTGACATCATGCCTGCCCTTCTGGATGGTTCCAGCGGGACCTTCCGCATCTGCCAGACAGCAGCCATCTGACATCTCATTCAAGGGCCAGTTTCTACCCCACTCCTTTAGTACCCACCCTCTCCCTCAGTATAGTCCCACCACCTGCTTCACTCCCCCACCACCTGCCCCCTTCCCTCCGCAGGTGAGGAGCACTGGTTGAAAGGTCAGGAAGACTTGTTGAAAGGTCATGGGGTGCTGGTTGAATGTCCTGGCGCTGGTTGAAAGGTCAAACGTCTGAAGGGTCATAGGTCTAGGTCAAAGGTCACGGTTCTGGGAGGAGAGGTCAGGAGCTCTGGTTGAAAGGTCATGGGGTGCTGGTTGAAAGGTCATGGGGTGCTGGTTGAAAGTTCAAACGTCTGAACGGTCATGGGTCTAGTTCAAAGGTCACGGTTCTGGGAGGAGAGGTCAGGAGCTCTGGTTCAAAGGTCTGAGCAGACGGATCGGGAACAGGCTGAAAACAAGCGGACAGGTCGGAAGCTGATCAAAAGGTGGCAGGAATCTTATCACCAGGCAGTGCCGGATTTAGGTGAAGAGAGGCCCTAAGCTGTTCCACTTGTGAGGCCCCCAACGGCCGGACAGCCATGGCGGCCAAATCTCCCACAATTCAAAACGAGGGAGAAAGTGCCCAGTGCCGACCAGTTGCCGTTGCAGTGCGCATGCGCAGGGCGGCCAATGATGTGCTGGCCGTGGTTGTGCGCATGTGCAAGGCGACCTGCCGTGCCGGTGGATGAGGAGCGAGCGGAGCCCGGCGGCCCGGACACGGATAGCGGGGGGGAGATGGAGGATGGAGAGAGAGAGAGATAGAGAGGGGGGCCGCCCACAGTTGAACGGTAGGTGCTCTGCCTTGGCCGGAGGCCCCTCTAGACCTTGAGGCCCATCAATTTTTTCGGGAGGGCCCCTAGAAAGTGGGGGCCCTAAGCTATAGCTTGTTTAGCTTATACGTAAATCCGGCACTGTCACCAGGGCAGGACAAAGGACATGGCCAGAATAGCAAACAGACGTCAGCACATTCTTTATAAAAATGACTTTCCTGTTGCAGTGAAAGATGTGAAGACATTGTCAATGCAGTGCAAATAAATCATTGATGGTGCCTTTGCTGCCATGGTTACGGGTTGAGGGATGGCTTGAGTGACAAGCCGTTACGCGTTGATGGGAATGCAGTTGGTGGGGGAGTGTTTACACGCGGCGATTGATTGATGGACTGGCAGCTGGTAACTCATCAGCGGGGAACAAGTGCCCACACGCAGATCACTGCCACGTCCTTCACAGCCCAGCTCACAGGCTGAGCCCTTCGCTTGGCCTCAGATGGCAGCCATTTCCCAGCTGCATTTCGCCACCCTCAACTCCATCCAGGGACCCCCCCCCCCTCCCCCCCCCCGACAGTCCTCTGAGGTGAGGCAGAGGATCACTTGCACCTCCTTCAATCTCATCTATTGTATCGGATGTTCCAGGTGTGGACTCGTATATATCGGCGAGACCAAGTGCCAACTGGGCGATTGTTTCGCTGAACATCTCCGCACCTTGGCCTACGCAATCTCCTTGTTGCCAAACTTTTTAGATCCCCCTCGCATTCCCACACTGACTTTTCTGTCCTGGGTCTCCTCCACTGTCTGGATTTGATAAGGGAACTCAAGGCAAAGGAGCTATTAGGAGGTAGTGACCATAATCAGAATCAGAATCAGAATCAGACTTTATTCGCCAAGTATGTTTTGCAACATACGAGGAATTTCATTGGCCAGGTCAGTCATACAATTAAAAGCAACAGGTCACTCAAAAACACATTTTAACATGAAACATAGAAACATAGAAAATAGGTGCAGGAGTAGGCCATTCGGCCCTTCGAGCCTGCACCGCCATTCAATATGATCATGGCTGATCATCCAACTCAGTATCCTGTACCTGACTTCTCTCCATACCCATTGATCCCTTTAGCCACAAGGGATACATCTAACTCCCTCTTAAATATAGCCAATGAACTGGCCTCAACTACTTTCTGTGGCAGAAAATTTCACAGATTCACCACTCTCTGTGTGAAAAGAAATGTTCTCATCTCGGTCCTAAAAGACTTCCCCCTTATCCTTAAACTGTGACCCCTTGTTCTGGACTTCCCCAACATCGGGAACAATCTTCTTGCATCTAGCCTGTCCAACCCCTTAAGAATTTTGTAAGTTTCTATAAGATCCCCCCTCAATCTTCTAAATTCTAATGAGTACAAGCCGAGTCTATCCAGTCTTTCTTCATAAGACAGTCCTGACATCCCAGGAATCAGTCTGGTGAACCTTCCCTGCACTCCCTCTATCGCAATAATGTCTTTCCTCAGATTAGGAGACCAAAACTGTACGCAATACTCCAGGTGTGGTCTCACCAAGACCCTGTACAACTGCAGTAGAACCTCCCTGCTCCTATACTCAAATCCTTTTGCTATGAATGCTAACATACCATTCACTGCCTGCTGCACCTGCATGCCTACTTTCAATGACTGGTGAACCATGACACCCAGGTCTCGTTGCATCTCCCCTTTTCCTAATCGGCCACCATTTAGATAATAGTTTACTTTCCTGTTCTTGCCACCAAAGTGGATAACCTCACATTTACCCCCATTATACTGCATCTGCCATGCATTTGCCCACTCACCCAGCCTATCCAAGTCATCTTGCAGCCTCCTAGCATCCTCCTCACAGCTAACACTGCCCCCCAGCTTGGTGTCATCCGCAAACTTGGAGATGTTGCATTCAATTCCCTCGTCCAAATCATTAATATATATTGTAAATAGCTGGGGTCCCAGCACTGAGCCTTGCGGTACCCCACTAGTCACTGCCTGCCATTGTGAAAAGGACCCGTTTACTCCTACTCTTTGCTTCCTGTCTGCCAGCCAGTTCTCCATCCACATCAATACTGAACCCCCAATACCGTGTGCTTTAAATTTGCATACTAATCTCTTATGTGGGACCTTGTCGAAAGCCTTCTAAAAGTCCAGATATAACACATCCACTGGTTCTCCCTTATCCACTCTACTAGTTACATCCTCGAAAAATTCTATAAGATTCATCAGACACGATTTACCTTTCATAAATCCATGCTGACTTTGCCCAATGATTTCACCACGTTCCAAATGTGCTGCTCTTTGGGAAGAACTAACCGCCAGTAGTCTGCTCTTTGGTGGGGCTCTCTAACCAGGAGTCTGCTCACAGAGAGAGTGATTCAACCTGAAACCTACTCTGCACTGCAGTTGGCCAACTGGGCGCTACTCTTCAGTGGAGTCATCTAATCAATACCTTACTCCAACGAGAATCTTTCTTCTTGCTGGAGTTATCCTAACAGGAACCTGCTCTTTTTCCATTAGCCTTCACATTTGTCATGAGTCAAGTCGGGAGTGTTTTACTCTTCCCCGACCCTACGAGCACTTGCACCAAAGCCACTCCACCCACCGGGAGGGAGAGATGGTGTATTCCTCCCCTCCCCCCCACGCTGTCTCTTGCCAGGCATGTTAAGTTAGTGCCAGCCCACCACCCTGGCAGAGGAGAAGCATAGGGAGATAAGGAGTAAACTTATGGAGGTTCATAAAATCAAGAGGCACATTGAAAAGGTGAGTAGCCAAAGTCTATACCCCCAGGGTAGAGAAGTCCAGAACCAGAGGGCATGGGTTTAAGTGAAGGAGAGGAAAGACTTAAAAGAGATTTCTTTGCAGTGGATGTAAGGAACAAGCTGCCAAAGAGAGTAGTAGGTAGATACAATGGTGACATTTAAAGGGCATTTAGGCAGGTACAAGGATAGGAAAGGTTTGGAGGGATATGGTTAAATTGCGGGCAGTATACCTCAGGTATAAAACCTGATCATGTGGATGAGTTGGACCGAAGGGCCTGCTTCGTCACCTGATTGTGTCAAAACCCCTCCGAATTAAAAAAAAAAGACACAAAGTGCTGGAGTAACTCAGTCAACATCTCTAGAGAAAATGTATAGCCAAAGGGTCCCGACCCACAACATCACCTATCCATGTTCTCCAGCGATGCTGACTGACCCACTATTACTCCAGCACTTTCTTTCTTTTCTTATAAACCAGCGTCTGCAGTTCCTTGTGTCTTCACCTCTCTGAATTAAGCCCGCATGTTCTGTGCTTGGAGGAGTTCATCCCTATTTGTCCAATGCTTCAGTGTAACTGAAGGCCTAGACCTCCAGTGCTGCTCCAGTCCTGGGACCAATATTTATCTCACAACCAATCGTTACCCCGGGAGCTTCCTGCGGGCATACTGGCTGCAGTCCTCCCTCCGTTCCATACTTCAAAGCCTGCTGCTTAAAGCCAGCATATCGCTGCCACAGGCTGTGAAAGGCACCCTCCTCTTTACTTCTAAGATAGACACAAAATGCTGGAGTAACGCAGCGGGTTAGGCAGCATCTCTGGGGAGAAGGAATGGGTGACATTTCGTCAAAACCCTTCCACAGACTCTTTACCTCTCTGTGATATTTCCAGCTGAGTCACAAGCACAAGCCTGCCGCACCAGGCCCGGTCGATAGCCAAGCTAAGCAAGAGATTACTGAGCAGACGTTCCCATGGCAACGGCTCTCTCTCTGGATGGTATTGATCGACCAAGTGAGTGCCGTGGCCGGCAGAAACAGCGCTCCGTGTTTATTCCTCTCCCCTGTGTGGTTGGGCAGTTACAAAGTCCCCCTGCACTGCACCATGTTGTCTGTCTGGGATATACACAGGGTTGCCCAACACTCTCCCCCCCCCTCCCGAGAGGCATAGAAACATAGAAACATAGAAACATAGAAAATAGGTGCAGGAGTAGGCCATTCGGCCCTTCGAGCCTGCACCGCCATTCAATATGATCATGGCTGATCACCCAACTCAGTATCCTGTACCTGCCTTCTCTCCATACCCCCTGATCCCTTTAGCCACAAGGGCCACATCTAACTCCCTCTTAAATATAGCCAATGAACTGGCCTCGACTACCTTCTGTGGCAGAGAATTCCACAGATTCACCACTCTCTGTGTGTAAAAAATGATTTCGGTCCTAAAAGATTTCCCCCTTATCCTTAAACTGTGACCCCTTGTTCTGGATTTCCCCAACATCGGGAACAATCTTCCTGCGTCTAGCCTGTCCAACCCCTTCAGAATTTTGTAAGTTTCTATAAGATCCCCCTCAATCTTTTAAATTCTAGCGAGTACAAACCAAGTCTATCCAGTCTTTCTTCATATGAAAGTCCTGATATCCCAGGAATCAGTCTGGTGAACCTTCTCTGTACTCCCTCTACGGCAAGAATGTCTTTCCTCAGATTAGGGAAGATGTAGGGAGGTGATTAGAGGGGTTCATGTTCATAAGTTCATAGATTCATAAGTTATTGGGGCTGGATTAGGCCATTCAGCCCATCGTCTACTCTGCCATTCAATCATGGCTGATCTATCTTTCCTTCTCAACCCCATTCTCATGCCTTCTCCCCCTAACCCCTGACACCCGTACAAATCAAGAAAGGTTGAGGGTGTATCCCTCGAACACCGGGAACTATTCTCCCAGAACTAGACTCAGGTTTAATTCAGAGGGTGTTGGTGACATGAGTGACCCCTGCTGGAAGGAGCCCAACAAACCTGCGGCCCGCAATCAAAGCAAAATGCTGCAGATGTTGGAAACCCCGAGGTAAAATCAGAGAGCGTTGGAGATCATCAGCAGGTGGGGCGGTAGTTTACTTGTTGCTGTTTAACTCAGGGTGTAATGTTCCCCTCAGTAACTGGAAGGACACGGGCAGACAACCACATGTATTTCTGCACGGCTGTGACTGTTGCTGAGGTAGGGGTGGGAGCTGCAGACTTAAACGGTGACTAATACAAACGTACCTGTGATTCATACCGAATGGTGCAAGGTTGTCTGCATCATCGTACATTTGATCAAAGTGTTGGAGTAACTCAGCGGGCCAGGCGGCATCCCTGGAGAACATGGATAGGTGACGTTTCGGATCGGGATCTTTGTCCATTGTATCTGCAGCCCGATTGAACAAAAACAATCTCTCTTCCTTTGGGCAGGGTCATACACTCTGTCACTCCTCCCCTTGATCAGACAAGGCAGAGGCAGCAGCCTGACTAACATGGTGGGCTCTGATTCGTGGCATGTCCAGGGGTTGCCCAGGGGAAGGGAAGTGGGGGATGTGAATGTGCAAGAATGGGTGGTGAAGGATGGTTCTGAGAACTAAAGGTCAGTAGTCAGGCAGTGGTCAACTAGTGAAACACAAAGTGCTGGAGGAACACAGTGGGTCAGGCTGCATCTGTGGAGGGAACATTTACGGCCGGGACCCTCCCTCAGACTGACTGTAATAGTGGGGAGAAAGCTGCAAAGGGGAGATGGGGGTGGGGAGATGGGGGTGGGGAGAATGGGGGTGGGGAGATGGGGGTGGGGAGAAGAAGGCCGGAGATGGGGTTGGGGTGGGGAGATGGGGGTGGGGTGGGGAGATGGGGGTGGGGTGGGGAGATGGGGGTGGGGAGAGGCCCGGCGAGCGATAGGTGGATGCAGGTGAGGGGAGATTGATTATCAGATGGGTGAAGTAAGTGGCAAAAGCTAGAGAAGAAACGGAGCCTAAACAATGTCAGATGAGGAGAAAAAAAGAATGAAAGCCAGAGGGAAGCATAAGGGCAGAAGGGAATGGGTGTGGGGGATAGAAGGGGGGTCAAATGGAAAGGGGTACTTGGGGTTGGGAGATTAGTGTACGATGGTGGGGAAAGGAGAAGAGTGATTAGACTAGTTCCAGGAGTGATGGCGTTTTCCATAAGAGGAGAGATTGAGTAGACTTATTTCCTAACAACATACTGTAGAAGGTGGCCATTTTGGCCTATCGCGTTTATCCCATCCCACAACTCTTTCCCTTCCAACTCTGTGGAAACATGCCCTTTGACTCAACTTGCCCATGCCAACTAACATGCCCCACCTACACCAGCCCCACCCACACCAGCCCCCACCACCAGCACCAGCCCCACCCACACCAGCCCCACCCACACCAGCCCCAGCCCCACCAGCCCCCCCCGCACCAGCCCCACCCGCACCAGCCCCACCCGCACCAGCCCCACCCACACCAGCCCCACCTACACCCGCACCACCCACACCAGCCCACCCACACCGGCCCCCACCCACACCAGCCCCACACCACCACCGCCCCACCCCACACCGCCCCCACCCACACCAGCCCCACCTACACCAGCCCCACCCCCACCAGCCCCCCACCCACACCAGCCCCACCTACACCAGCCCCACCCCCACCAGCACCCCACCCACACCAGCCCCACCTACACCAGCCCACACCACACCAGCCCCACCTACACCAGCCCCACCCACACCAGCCCCACCCACACCAGCCCCACCCACACCAGCCCCACCCACACCAGCCCCACCCACACCAGCCCCACCATCCCCACCCACACCAGCCCCACCCACACCAGCCCCACCACCACACCCAGCCCCACCAGCCCCACCCCCACCCCCACCAGCCCCACCCACACCAGCCCCACCAGCCCCCCACCCACACCAGCCCCACCCCCACCAGCCCCACCCACACCAGCCCCACCCACACCCAGCCCCACCTGCCCCACCCACACCAGCCCCACCCACACCAGCCCCCCCACCCACACCAGCCCCACCCATCCCCACCCCCACCAGCCCCACCCACACCAGCCCCACCCCCGCCCCCCCACCAGCCCCACCCACACCAGCCCCACCTACACCAGCCCCACCCCCCACCAGCCCCACCCCCACCAGCCCCACCAGCCCCCACCCCCCACCAGCCCCACCCCCACCAGCCCCACCCACACCAGCCCCCACCCCCACCAGCCCCACCCGCACCAGCCCCGCCCGCACCAGCCCCACCCCACCTACACCAGCCCCACCCCCCACCAGGCCCCACCCGCACCAGCCCCACCCCCACCAGCCCCACCCACACCCAGCCCCACCTACACCAGCCCCACCTACACCAGCCCCACCTACACCATCCCCACCCCCACCAGCCCCACCTACACCAGCCCCACCTACACCAGCCCCACCTACACCAGCCCCACCCCCACCAGCCCCACCTACACCAGCCCCACCCCCCACTAGCCCCACCTACACCAGCCCCCCCCACACCAGCCCCCCACCCACACCAGCCCCACCCCACCTACACCAGCCCCACCCCCACCAGCCCCACCCCACACCAGCCCCACCCCACCTACACCAGCCCCACCCACCATCCCCCAGCCCCACCACCCGCACCTACACCAGCCCCACCTACACCAGCCCCACCTACACCAGCCCCACCTACACCAGCCCCACCCCCACCAGCCCCCACCTACACCATCCCACCCCCACCAGCCCCACCTACACCAGCCCCACCCACACCAGCCCCACCCACACCAGCCCCACCCCACCTACACCAGCCCCACCTACACCAGCCCCCACCTACACCAGCCCCACCTACACCAGCCCCACCCCCACCAGCCCCACCTACACCAGCCCCACCCGCACCAGCCCCACCCACACCAGCCCCACCTACACCAGCCCCCACCCACACCAGCCCCACCTGCCCATGATGTCCCAAAAAAAAGACACAAATGCTTGAGTAACTCACTGGGTCGGGCAGCATCTCTGCCTAATCCGTTAAGTTACTCCAGCACATTGTATCATTTTTTTGTAGACTAGCATCTGCAGTTCCTTGTTTCCCCACTTTCACATCCACTCCCTGCACATTTGGGCCAATTAACCGACAAACCTGCATGGTTAGGGAATGTGGGAAGAAAGCGGAGCAGACGGAGGAAACGCACGTGGTCACAAGGAGAACGTGCAAACTCTACACAGACAGCTCCCGAGGACAGGATTAGCAGCGTCAGCGTGTCACAGCTTTATGGACACATTAGAAACAACAACACAATGATAAACACACAATAAATGATCAGTTAATGTTAGCAAGCCAGGGCAGAGCAAAGTGTGTGGAACAAGGATGGTAGTGTCGAGTGAGCAGTGACTCAGTGCTGAGGTGGGGTGGTGGTTAGGGTTGTGCAGGGTGGTTCAAGAGCCTGATGATTGCTGGGTAGAAGCTGCTCTTAACCTGGACATAAGGACAATGCAGGAAAATGAGAGGGGTGGAAGACTCAGTGAGGGAACTAGGTTGGAGGGAAATCATAGGATCATCAGTAGGAGCAGAATTTGGCCATTCAGTTAATTGAGTCTACTCCGCCATTCGATCACGGCTGACCTACTTTTCCCTCTCAACCCAATTCCCTGCCTTCTCTCTGTAACCTTTGACACCCTTTTGAATCAAGAACCTGTCAATCAATCTCTGCTTTAATAATTCCCAGTGACTGTTCCACAGGTTCCTCACCCTCCTCCTCATTTCAAGTCGTCAAGTCAAGTCAAGTTTATTCGTCACATACACATACGAGATGTGCAGTGAAACGAAAAGTGGCAATGCTCGCGGACTTTGTGCAAAAAGACAAACAAACAAACAACCAAACAAACTACAAACAGAATGGAACAGAATCACACATTATTTTACATATTAAATATTGTTTTAATTTCCAATTAATTTCCATATTAATTTCCAATCTAAAAGTACGTCCTTTTAATCTGTGGTCCCAAACTCTCCCATTATTGGAAAGATCCTCCCCACATCCACTCTGTGTAGGCCAGTTTGAGTGGACAGTGGGGAGCTCTGGAAGCTGAGGGCAGCAAGGAAGGATCTAACGTGAGGGTTTTCTCGTTCCAGAGGCAGAGATGGCCATGAGCACTATTGTTGGGAGCGAGGGTGGAAGGAGGCTGGGGATTTCGGGGTGATCCTGCGTCGGGGAGGGGCATTGGCAGACGGGTGCTGCGGTCCAGGAGAGGCCAGTGAATGGGTTGGGGAACAGCTGCAGACCAGCTGTGCTCTGTGCTGCGTCCTCGTGTTCCTGCCGTCAGTTTCATTGGGAAAGAATAAGGAAGAGAAAGAAGGATGAGAATAAGGAAGAGAAACCTCTCCGCTCCGAAAGCGCAACAAGGCCCGAGACACGTCATGGAATCACGGAGCACGGCAACAGGTTTTTCGATCCGGGTTCTTTTCCATGACAACCTGGGATGACATTCCTGGAATGGCAGGACTTTTATATGAAGAAAGACTGGATAGACTCGGCTTGTACCCGCTAGAATTTAGAAGATTGAGGGGGGATCTTATCGAAACTTGCAAAATTCTTAAGGGTTCAAGAAGGAACTGCAGATGCTGGAAAATCGAAGGTACACAAAAATGCTGGAGAAACTCAGCGGGTGCAGCAGCATCTATGGAGCGAAGGAGATAGGTAACGTTTCGGGCCAAACCCCTTCTTCAGACTCTGGGGTTGGACAGGCTAGATGCAGGACGATTGTAACCGATGTTGGGGAAGTCCAGAACAAGGGGTCACAGTTTAAGGATAAAGGGGAAATATTTTAGGACCGAGATGAGAAAAACATTTTTCACACAGAGGGTGGTGAATCTGTGGAATTCTCTGCCACAGAATGCAGTTGAGGCCAGTTCATTGGCTATATTTAAGAGAGAGTTAGATGTGGCCCTTGTGGCTAAAGGGATCAGGGGTTATGGAGAGAAGGCAGGTACAGGATACTGAGTTGGATGATCAGCCATGATCATATTGAATGGCGGTGCAGGCTCGAAGGGCCGAATGGCCTACTCCTGCGCCTATTTTCTGTTTCTATGTTTCTATGACCCATCTATGCTAGACCCATTTGCCCATGTTTGCCCCGTATCACCCAAAACCTTTCCTATCCATGCAGCAGGAAGTGATACAACATTGAAACAGACCCTTCAGACCATCGATTCCAAACAGAACCTCAACCACCCTTTTACATTGGTCTGACATTAATTCCATTTTATTCTCCTCATATTCCCATAAATTCCCCCCAAATTCTACACTCGCCCAGACATTAGGAACATTGTACAAAGGCCAAGTAACCTCCCAACCCTGCTTGGGATTTATGTCTTTGGGATGTGGGAGGAAACGGGAGCCCTTGGAGGAAACCCATGTGGTCACTAGGAGAAGAACATGCAAACTCCACACATTAAGCGCCGGAGGCCAGGTTTGAACCGGTTGCCAGAGGTGTGAGGCACTTTAGTAGAGCCTCTCCACACGCAGGCAGAGATGGCTGGGACAGAGGGTGCCCCACAGAGGGGTCTCTGTGTCCTGTCGATCGTTGCCAACCCAGCCATCTCTGACTGACCTTCACCTCCAGCTGAACCTCCAGCTCTCTCAATGCACAAGGGCCGTGTTGTTGAGCTGGGGCAGGTGAAACGGAATATCCGGGCTAAGGTTTCCACTCCGTGCCAGGTAGTAAATGGAAATACTGAGAGTGGAGCTGTTGGACTGCAGTCAATGAATCCTTTTCTTCTGCAGCCAAGTTCCCAGCAACTAACTCTGACCTTTGTGACCAAGCTGTGGAGAAGGGGAGAGGGGGAGAGGGGAAGAGAGAGAGAGATAGTCAGTCAGAAACAAAGAGAGTTAGAGAGAGAGTTAGAGAGCGAGAGAGGCAAGAGGGGGAGAGACGGGGGGGGGAGAGAGAGAGAGAGACAGACAGAGAGAGAGATAGAGGCAAGAGAGAGAGAGAGGCAGAAAAGGATATTTAGTGTTTAAGAAGGAACTGCAGATGCTGGAAAATCGAAGGTACACGAAAATGCTGGAGAAACTCAGCGGGTGCAGCAGCATCTATGGAGCGAAGGAAATAGGCAACGTTTCGTCCTGAAACGTTGCCTATTTTCTTCGCTCCATAGATGCTGCTGCACCCGCTGAGTTTCTCCATCATTTTTGTGTACCGGCAGAAAAAGCTAGTCAGAGACATAGAGAGACAAAAGTAGCAAGATTGAAAGACGGGCAGGGACAGTAAGAGTCAAAGTCAAAGTTAAAGAGGGAGAGTGAGTGAGAGAGAGGCACAGCGAGGGAGATTGGTGATGCTACACAGGTCCCCAAGCGGAGAGCAGTACCTTCCTCCTCTCCTCCGCCCACTCCACTCACACAGCCCATTAAACAGCTCAGTTTTGTTGCTGTGTTCAAGGAGTCAGAGACCCTTTTAAACAGGACCTTCACTGAACATCAAACGCCATTTACAATAATCCTACATTAGCCTCATTTTTATTCTCCCGACAGATTCCACCACTCACCTACGCGGTCAATTTGTCTATTGTATCCACGCCTTTGGGATGTGGGAAGAAGCACCCAGGAGGAATATCACACCGTCACAGGAGGAACGTGCAAACTCCACACATACAGGGCCGGAGGTGGGGAACGAACCAGGATCTCTGGCAGTGTGAGGCAGCGGCTCTACCCGCTGCACCACTGGGTCACTCCGACCACCCAGAGGATGGGAGGAACTGCTGGCAAGTGGAGATGGTGCACGGGTCAGGGTAACACTGACAACCCAAAAGCCACCAACACCCTCAAGCAATGCAGTGTTTTTTCTGTGGAATTGCACTGAGTATACAGCACAGCCACAGGCCATTCGGTCCCACAGCTTTGCCTCCATCCTAGCATGCCCCTCATATCATATCAGTGAGACCCCGTGTTTGAGGGTTTGACTGTGTTTGTGTTTGAAATGTGGATGGATGGAGTGGACGTGGAGGATGTTTCCGCCAGTGCGAGGGTCTCGGACCACCGCCTCAGAATAAAAGGACGTACCTTTAGAAAGGAGATGAGGAGGAATTTCCTTGGCCAGAGGGTGGTGAATCGGTGGAATTCATTGCCGCTACGGCTGTGGAGGCCATGTCAATGGATATGTTTAAAGCGGAGATTGATGGGTTCTTGATTAGTAAGGTTGTTGGAGGTTACAGGGAGAAGGCAGGAGAATGGAGTTGATAGGGGAAAATAGATCAGCCATCATTGAATGGCAGAGCAGACTCAATGGGTCGAATGGTCTAATTCTGCTCCTATGTCAGATTCAGATTCAGATTCAATTTTAATTGTCATTGTCAGTGTACAGTACAGAGACAACGAAATGCATTTAGCATTTCGTTGTCTCTGTACTGTACACTGACAATGACAATTAAAATTGAATCTGAATCTGAATGTCTAATGAGTTTACCTGGAAATACCTCGGCGTTTGTGCCTCAGCTCCTGAGAGTGAGTTCCACATCCTCATCTTCTCTGGGCAAAGAGGTTCCACCTGGATTCCCAAATGAATTACACTCTGTTACACTGGAGTGGGCGTGGAGAAGCTTTACCAGCACATTGCTTGGTTGAGAGCACTTCAGACATGAGGAGAAACTGGATTTATCTTCCAAGTGGAAGCAAAGGAAGCTGAGGAGTGGATATAGAAGAGTAACAAGGGGGTAGTTAGTGAGGACTAGTTCCCTTCAGCCGAACCAGAAGACATCACGTTTGGGGACTTGTAGCAAACTAACCCCAGCATTTGGTGCGGCATGGTGACGCAGGGGCTGGGATAAAGTTGCTGCCTCACAGCACCAGAGACCCGGGTTCCATCCTGACTACAGGTGCTGTCTGTGTGGAGTTTGCTCGTTCTCCCCGTGACTGCATGGGTTTTCCCCAGGTGCTCTGATATCCTCCCACACTGCAAAGATGTACAGGTTTGTAGGCTAATCAGCTTTGGTGATATTGTAAATTGTCCCCAGTGTGTGCAGGATAGTGTTAATTTGCGGGGATCGCTGGTCGGCGCGGACTCAATGGGCTCCCGCGCTGTATCTCTAAACTAAACTAAGGTCGACTTCAGCAGGAGCAAGGGGGACTTCGCTTCAGGGCCACCGTGCCCAGGCTTATCCCGTTCATCAAGGGTTTGGAGGTGTCGGCCGCAGTTAAAGTGAAGGATTCATCGTGTTCCTGGGCCAATGCTAACATGATGTGAAGGACTTGGAGACTAGCCACGGAGTTACTGGTAAAACATTCTCGGGAGATTCCTGCTCTCTCTTGTACTTATCACAGCACTCACCGTCTCCAGTTTAACCCCTCCATGGCCAGACCTCTCCTCACCCTCCTGAATATCTGCTGCCCTCACCCCTGTGTCCCTAACATTGCCAGTTTAATGACCCTTACACAGACTGCTGTGCCCTCTACACCCCTTGATTCAATGGCAGAGCAGACTCGATGGGCCGAATGGCCTAATTCTGCTCCTATGTCTTATGGTCATGGGTCTGCCTGGAAACACCTTCGTGTTTGTGCCTCAGGGAGAGTTCTATATGTTCACCCTCTCTGGACAAAGGGGTTTCACCCGGTTTCCCAAAGGTGACTTGGATAGGCTGGGTGAGTGGGCAAATGTTTGGCAGATGCAGTATAATGTGGATAAATGTGAGGTTATCCATTTTGGTGGCAAAAACGGGAAAGCAGACTATTATCTAAATGGTGGCCGATTGGGAAAGGGGGAGATGCAGCGAGACCTGGGTGTCATGGTACACCAGTCATTGAAGGTAGGCATGCAGGTGCAGCAGGCAGTAAAGAAAGCGAATGGTATGTTAGCTTTCATTGCAAAATGATTTGAGTATAGGAGCAGGGAGGTTCTACTGCAGTTGTACAGGGTCTTGGTGAGACCACACCTGGAGTATTGCGTACAGTTTTGGTCTCCAAATCTGAGGAAGGACATTATTGCCATAGAGGGAGTGCAGAGACGGTTCACCAGACTGCTTCCTGGGATGTCAGGACTGTCTTATGAAGAAAGACTGGATAGACTAGGTTTATACTCTCTAGAATTTAGAAGATTGAGAGGGGATCTTATAGAAACTTACAAAATTCTTAAGGGGTTGGACAGGCTAGATGCAGGAAGATTGTTACCGATGTTAGGGAAGTCCAGGACAAGGGGTCACAGCTTAAGGATAGAGGGGAAATCCTTTAAAACCGAGATGAGAAGAACTTTTTTCACACAGAGAGTGGTGAATCTGTGGAACTCTCTGCCACAGAGGGTAGTTGAGGCCAGTTCATTGGCTATATTTAAGAGGGAGTTAGATGTGGCCCTTGTGGCTAAGGGGATCAGAGGGTATGGAGAGAAGGCAGGTACGGGATACTGAGTTGGATGATCAGCCATGATCATATTGAATGGCGGTGCAGGCACGAAGGGCCGAATGGCCTACTCCTGCACCTAATTTCTATGTTTCTATAACGTTGAGGGCCTGTCCCACTTTCACAACCTAATTCAAGACCTTTTTTACTCGTGGACATATTTCATCGTGCTGGAACAAATTTGGGGAAGACTTAGGGAAAATTTATTGAACATTTTCATACAACATAAATTGCTCCCTCTTTAACCATTATAAAAATTATTTTACCTCTATAGGGTGGAATGGACTTGACGACAAACAGACTTAAATTGTTGAAATTCTCAGTTCAGATTCGGTTTTTGCTTTGCTTTGTTTTTTTATCTATTTTATTTTTATTCATAGTTTATTATTATCAATTTTTCTTTTTTTTTCTTCTTTCTTTAGTTTAGGGGGGATTTGGTTTTTTCCTTTTTTCTTTCTCTTTTTGTCTTTTTGTCTTTGTGTTTTTTTTAACATTTAATAAGTTTCCTTTTAAAGATTTAACTATATTTACATAGAGACCGGGAGGTCTATATTCATTGTGTATTTTGACACTGGTCTCATATTTAGGTTATACCTGTTATTAATGTAATCCTGATCCCTATGTATCAATATCATTGTTATGTTTATCATTATTCTTTTTGCTCTGTTTTTCATGTTTTATTTTTGCTTTTTTTGGGAAAAAAAACAATAAAAAGATTTTAAAAGAAAGAAAAAACGCCCCAACCTAGTTGATGCCAGGAGTACCTATGACTAGCATCACGGCCTGCTATGACCTACCTACGACCTCGTGACGACCATGCTGCGACTATGAGTCAAGGGCAAACTCGGCAGAGGTGGTGAATTAGGTCGTGGAAGTGGGGCAGGCCCTTTACACTGGAGAGGGTCCACTTTCTTATCCACTGGTTGCAATTTACAGGCCAATTAACCGATAAAAACCACCAACCTATGGAATTTGGGAGGAAACTGGAGCATCCAGAGGAAACCCACATTGTCACAGGGAGAAAGAACTTGCAGACTCAACGCAGACAGCACGCTAGGTCAGGATCGAATCGGGTCTATGTCGCCGTGAGGCAGCAGCTCCTCCAGCTGCGTCATTGTGCCAGTCTTGATGTATTCAGCATCAAAGGCTTTTACACTGGGTAGGCCTTTCAGCTGCCCTGACTGAAGGAATGCAGAGTAAACTGCCTGCCTGCCAGCCCTCCCTCTCCCCTCCTTGTCCTACATCACGTGAGGACCAAAGTTCGCAGACGGTTCTCTGTTTGTTTACTTTCAGGGCACATGAGTGATGAAAAATTCCACCCTAAGAACATCCTGTCCGCCCAGTGCCTGGAGCTCAATTCATTCCACCCGGGGCGTCGTGTGAGGAATGTACCGGTGTGTTTCACAACCAGCAGAGGCAACGGCAAGGTGTTGATCGGAATCCCTTTGTCCCTGTTCTGCCCGATAACAAGTTCAAGTCCAAGTGAGTTATTGTCATGTGTCCCTGTATAGGACAATGAAATTCTTGCTTTGCTTCAGCACACAGAAAATAGTAGGCATTTACTACAAAACAGATAAACGTGTCCATATACCATAATATAAATATATACACACATGAATAAATAAACTGATAAAGTGCAAATAACAGAAAGTGGTTATTAATAATCAGAGTTTTGTCCAAGCCAGGTTTAATAGCCTGATGGCTGTGGGGAAGTAGCTATTCCTGAACCTGGTTGTTGCAGTCTTCAGGCTCCTGTACCTTCTACCTGAAGGTAGCAGGGAGATGAGTGTGTGGCCAGGATGGTGTGGGTCTTTGATGATACTGCCAGCCTTTTTGAGGCAGCGACTGCGATAAATCCCCTCGATGGAAGGAAGGTCAGAGCCGATGATGGACTGGGCAGTGTTTACTACTTTTTGTAGTCTTTTCCTCTCCAGGGCGCTCAAATTGCCGAACCAAGCCACGATGCAACCGGTCAGTATGCTCTCGACTGTGCACCTGTCGAAGTTAGAGAGAGTCTTCCTTGACAATCCGACTTTCCGTAATCTTCTCAGGAAGTAGAGGCGCTGATGAGCTTTTTTGATAATTGCGTTAGTGTTCTCGGACCAGGAAAGATCTGCTCCCGTGCTGATTGTTCCCGTGCTCCCGCGTTGAGGTGCTCCCGTGCTGATTGTTATCGAGGCTGACACATTTCCACCAATACGAACAGACTGTGGTCTGTGGTCTGTGGATGAGGAAGACGAGGATCCAGTTGCAGAGGCATGCGCAGAGACCCAGTTCTGCGAGTTTGGTAACCAGTTTGGAGGGGATGATTGTGTTAAATGCCGAGCTGTAATCAATGAATAACAGCTTGACATATGAGTTTTTGTTGTCCAAGTGGTCCAGTGCAGAGTGGAGGGCCACTGGTCGAGTCATCGCATCCATGCCCGTTGATCTGTTGTGGCAGTTGGTACACATCTGACCAGGAGCTCATCCTGAAGGATTTCCTGACAGTTTGACTGAGACTGAAATGTCACGCGAATGGGGGATTTGGCCATCAGTATTCTTTCAAAGATGCGGCCATTGAGCTCGTCATATGTTTCACCGACAAGCTGCCTCCTGGATTTGCCTTGTAGGAGGTGATTGCATTCAGGTCCTGCCACAGCTGCCGAACATCTGTCTCATCCTCCAGTTTGGAGTTGAAGTCGCTTTTGGCCTTTTTGATGGCCATGAATAGTGAAAGGCCTGGATAGAGTGAATGTGGAGAGAATGTTTCCGCAAGTGGGGGCGTCTAGGACGGGAGGCCACAGCCACGGAATTAGATCATAAGTGATATGAGCAGAATAAGGCCATTCGGCCTATCAAGTCTATTCTGCCATCCAATCATGGCTGATCTATCTCTCCCCCCTAACCCCTTTCTCCTGTCTTCTCCCCATAACCTCTGACACCTGTCTGACAATTGTATTAAAGGACATACCGTGTAGGAAACATAGAAACATAGAAAATAGGTGCAGGAGTAGAGGCCATTTGGCCCTTCGAGCCTGCACCGCCATTCAATATGATCATGGCTAATTATCCAACTCAGTATCCCATACCTGCCTTCTCTCCATACCCCCTGATCCCTTTAGCCACAAGGGCCAGATCTAACTCCCTCTTAAATATAGCCAATGAACTGGCCTCAACTACGTTCTGTGGCAGAGAATTCCACAGATTCACCACTCTCTGTGTGAAAAATGTTTTTCTCATTTCGGTCTCGGAAAGAAATGCAGATGCTGGTTTAAATCAAAGGTAGACACAAAATGCTGGAGTAACTCAGCGGGACAGGCAGCATCTCTGGAAAGAAGGAATGGGTGACGTTTCGAGTCGAGACACTTCTTCAGACATACCTTTAGAAAGGGGACGAGGAGGGATTTATTTAGTCAGAGGGTGGTGAATCAGTGGAATTCATTGCCACAGAAGGCTGTGGAGGCCTAGTCATTGAGTATTTTTATGGCGGAAATTGACAGATTCTTTATTAGTGCCGGTGCCAGGGGTAATAGGGAGAAGGCAGGAGAATGGGATTGCGAGAGAGATAGATTAGCCATGATTGGATGGCGGGGTAGACTTGATGGGCCGAATGGCCTGATTCAGCTCCTGGAGCTAATGGACTAATGGACACAACACGTACGTGGATCAAGCGCTGCCTGTAGCCGCTGCACAACCGGGAGCCAGGCCCAGAGGGTGCAGGGTTCAGCCGGGGCTAAGATGTGGAGGAGATGGGGGACCTGTCCTTCCGATGCAGAATGTGGGGTGACGAGCCCTGGGACGAGCGGCACGCCTGCCCCTCTGGCTGGTCGTGTACAGGCGCTGGTTGTTGCGGGCGGGGCTGGATGTAGGAGCGGCGGGCATAGCCCGAGGTCACAAGCAGAGGAACATCACCGGGAAACTCATGCGGCATGCGGTTTCCAACGCAGCCCAGCCCAGCCCACTGGCCCCATGCCCACTGAACCAGCCGCCAGTCTTTCCCACCCGGTTTGGCGAGTTGCACTAAACCCAGAGCTGGATAATTCAGGAAATGTGTCACTGAGCACCGATAATTAACTCAGTGCAAGAAAACACTTGTTACTGGTGATTATTTCAAGATAAAGTGTGTTCACACTTACTGCAATCGATACCGAGAGAGCAGCATTCATGAGGTCTAAACTTTCAAGAAGTGACTTGGAAATGTGTCTTGCTTTTTTTCACTGTTATAAACAGCAAACAAGACAAGACAATCAAGTCAAGTCAAGTTTATTCGTCACAAACACATACGAGATGTGCAGAGAAATGAAAAGTGGCAATGCTCGCGGACTTTGTGCAAAAAGACAAACAAACAAACAACCAAACAAACTACAGACAGAATGGAACAGAATCACATATTATTTTTCATATTAAATATTGTGGGCGGAAGGAAAAAGGGAAAAAAACAGCAATTTTAAAAAAAGCAGTAGAGTGGTTTCAGTAAAGTTAGTCCCTGGTGAGATTGGAGTTTACAGTTGTAATGGCCTCTGGGAAGAAAAAACTCCTTCTAACATATTCCGTCCATGGCTTTAAGGTGAGAGTGGAGAAATCTCCGGATTGGGCCATATTTTATCATCAGCACTTTCCAAAATAGACCAGAGAATAGTGCAGCAAGGGAACAGGCCCTTTGGCCCAC